>NC_137467.1:19249520-19394248 GCF_964235325.1 Thermobia domestica
GGACCGATTATCACGACCAAGTCACGATGAAGGGGGTTATAAATTAAAGTTTTAAATCCAAATCAAATATTTTGTCTTAAATACTGTCTCTCTTTCAATTCAGTACGCGAATAACTTTCGACGAACATTTGTTGTGTTAAAAGAATTGTGAAGAAATAAGTTAATGTTAAATTGTTTCACTTCAATAAAACGAGGGGACCGTGGTGGGTAAGTTGCAGAGTATTCACCTCTGGTGCAGGGTGCTTGGTTCGATCCCAGCTCGCGCCAAGTGAACTTTGTGTTGGACAAGTAACGTTTGTGTGGGTTTTCTCGGGGTTCTCCCACTTTCTTCATTCCATCATTTCATTCATTTCTCATCATCACCGTCTCTTTTAGCCTAGCCAACAGAACCGTAGGACGTAATACAAAATTTAGAACCTTATTACTAGAAAACTTAATCCAGTAGTTATATGTTGTTTTTATGTATTTTAAACTACATCTTGATTGTGTGTTGTCATTTCATTCAAAGCTAATGTAAAATTAGTTCTTCAGTTCTAGTACTTCCTTTGCCAGTATAATACTAGTGGAATTCTTCTTACGACAAATAATAGGTATGACCAAATTTAGTGTGTGGTTCTAAAGATTTTCCGAAACCTGGAGTTTTTCCGAAATCCGAATATTTTTTGTCATCCTCCTCCTCCTCCTCCTCCTCCTCCTTCTTCTTCTTCTTCTTCTTCTTCTTCTTCTTATTATTATTATTATTATTATTATTATTATTATTATTATTATTATTATTATTATTATTATTATACTATTTCGTGTTTATTCTTTTGTTTTAAGCGTTCCGACTATTGACTCAAGTCTCTTTAAAGCACTGCTCTAGTCTCTGAATTCAGAGGACTATTCAAGAAATTACAGCCAGATAATTATAAAATATATAAAATACGGTATATTTATCAAATATCACATCATGAATTCTCTCTTGCTTTGCGTAGCAAAATAGTACATAAATATATAGCAAAAGACTGTATTGCTGAAATATTTGATATTTCAATTTTGGGTCACCACAAATTTATAGAAGGTCATTTGTCTAGTGCTACACGGACATCTCCCAATCTTCTATTACATAGAAAAATAATAATTTATATTGATTTCGACACTTCGGTAGTATTGGTAGTTTTCAATTAATTTTACATGTCATCTTTCCCCATATATTGTATATACAGGTTTGGTTAATTACTCCAGATGTACTGGGCTAGAACATAACCACATACACAAACACACTTCACATAACAAACAAAACCACACGCTCCCATATTATAGCAGCCACTTTCTGCTCTTTCCTGGCAACACTTGCTTCCTCCCCCAACACCCATCCGGTAGTTTGCCGCGTATATGTGAAGAGCGCCATTGCTTGTAATGTTCCGCTTGGCTATACACGGCGATTTGCCGCGCCGGATTCTAGCAGGGAGATCCGGCTGTTTTTGCTCGCCGGATGAATGTCCGGTGACCGCCGCACATATGTGAAAAGCTTCATTGCTTGCAATGTCTTTCTACCTCGTCCGGCAATTCGCCGGAACCGGATCCGGCAAATCGCCGGATAATGTGAAAGGGACATAAATGACGTCCACTGAATCCCTCCCTTTAACTTAATTAGCTATTTTTAATTAAAGAAAGGTGTGTTTACTTTAACAATCGTAAAACACATTTACGTCTGTTACTTCCGATGCGAGAAATGGGATTTAGGTGCCCTATTTCAAATAATGCAAGAACTGTACATTTTCAAGAACTGAAATCTGTTGACATCAGAGATCATATGGAATGATCGAAAGATCTTCCTATCTTTCCTTTCCTATCTCAACTTGTGCTAGTGCTACCTACAAATATACAATATAGGGCGAGAGTATAGTACCTACTAAGATACAAACCTTTCTTCAACAGTTGACAATTTCATGTTCTGCCAAACTCGGTCATAGCGTTACGAAATACAAGTTTTATTGGCTATTTGGTATTCTATCTTAGATGTTACATGTTTAATATTTATATAGAATGGGTCTGCGTCATTTATGTGTATATTGAGAGATTGGATTTCGTCTGCACGTGCACGGAAAGAAAGCAAATAATTATGTGAAGTAATTTCTACATTTTGTGACTGAAATTCTTTGAGTTTCTCCGGGGGGAATGAATTTTCTTCGGGGGGGAGATTCCCCCCGGGCTATCCCCTGAATTCAACCCTGATATCAAACAATATTATTTTACACAAATATAGATACTCAATATAATTATACTTCAAAGAGACAAGAAACCACTTCTTGTTCACACATATACATAGCTAATATAGGCCTAGTCTATACACGTATACTTCAGAACATCTAAACACAATTATACTTACTTCTGCACACAAAGTCTATAGGCGTACTTTCTGACAGGGAGCCACGAAGTATTTTAGCACACAAATATATACAGTTAATATAGTCAATATGCTTCAAAGTCATTAAACATATACACATTTATTTTATACACAAATGCACAAAGTTAATATTTACAATTCAGAGACACGAAATACCTACATGTTTATATACAAAGATCACAACCCCACTAGTGCTAAAGTTGATTAGTTAGTACCACTGTTGCCATTGCGATAAGGGGAATGGAGGGGAAGGACTGCTAAGATTCGCTAGCAAGCTTTTGTGTCAAAACACAGCGCCAAGCTACAGTAAACAGACAATACTAACTAATCAACTTTAGCACTAGTGGGGTTGTGATCTTTGTATATAAACATGTAGGTATTTCGTGTCTCTGAATTGTAAATATTAACTTTGTGCATTTGTGTATAAAATAAATGTGTATATGTTTAATGACTTTGAAGCATATTGACTATATTAACTGTATATATTTGTGTGCTAAAATACTTCGTGGCTCCCTGTCAGAAAGTACGCCTATAGACTTTGTGTGCAGAAGTAAGTATAATTGTGTTTAGATGTTCTGAAGTATACGTGTATAGACTAGGCCTATATTAGCTATGTATATGTGTGAACAAGAAGTGGTTTCTTGTCTCTTTGAAGTATAATTATATTGAGTATCTATATTTGTGTAAAATAATATTGTTTGATATCAGGGTTGAATTCAGGGGATAGCCCGGGGGGAATCTCCCCCCCGAAGAAAATTCATTCCCCCCGGAGAAACTCAAAGAATTTCAGTCACAAAATGTAGAAATTACTTCACATAATTATTTGCTTTCTTTCCGTGCACGTGCAGACGAAATCCAATCTCTCAATATACACATAAATGACGCAGACCCATTCTATATAAATATTAAACATGTAACATCTAAGATAGAATACCAAATAGCCAATAAAACTTGTATTTCGTAACGCTATGACCGAGTTTGGCAGAACATGAAATTGTCAACTGTTGAAGAAAGGTTTGTATCTTAGTAGGTACTATACTCTCGCCCTATATTGTATATTTGTAGGTAGCACTAGCACAAGTTGAGATAGGAAAGGAAAGATAGGAAGATCTTTCGATCATTCCATATGATCTCTGATGTCAACAGATTTCAGTTCTTGAAAATGTACAGTTCTTGCATTATTTGAAATAGGGCACCTAAATCCCATTTCTCGCATCGGAAGTAACAGACGTAAATGTGTTTTACGATTGTTAAAGTAAACACACCTTTCTTTAATTAAAAATAGCTAATTAAGTTAAAGGGAGGGATTCAGTGGACGTCATTTATGTCCCTTTCACATTATCCGGCGATTTGCCGGATCCGGTTCCGGCGAATTGCCGGACGAGGTAGAAAGACATTGCAAGCAATGAAGCTTTTCACATATGTGCGGCGGTCACCGGACATTCATCCGGCGAGCAAAAACAGCCGGATCTCCCTGCTAGAATCCGGCGCGGCAAATCGCCGTGTATAGCCAAGCGGAACATTACAAGCAATGGCGCTCTTCACATATACGCGGCAAACTACCGGATGGGTGTTGGGGGAGGAAGCAAGTGTTGCCAGGAAAGAGCAGAAAGTGGCTGCTATAATATGGGAGCGTGTGGTTTTGTTTGTTATGTGAAGTGTGTTTGTGTATGTGGTTATGTTCTAGCCCAGTACATCTGGAGTAATTAACCAAACCTGTATATACAATATATGGGGAAAGATGACATGTAAAATTAATTGAAAACTACCAATACTACCGAAGTGTCGAAATCAATATAAATTATTATTTTTCTATGTAATAGAAGATTGGGAGATGTCCGTGTAGCACTAGACAAATGACCTTCTATAAATTTGTGGTGACCCAAAATTGAAATATCAAATATTTCAGCAATACAGTCTTTTGCTATATATTTATGTACTATTTTGCTACGCAAAGCAAGAGAGAATTCATGATGTGATATTTGATAAATATACCGTATTTTATATATTTTATAATTATCTGGCTGTAATTTCTTGAATAGTCCTCTGAATTCAGAGACTAGAGCAGTGCTTTAAAGAGACTTGAGTCAATAGTCGGAACGCTTAAAACAAAAGAATAAACACGAAATAGTATAATAATAATAATAATAATAATAATAATAATAATAATAATAATAATAATAATAATAATAATAAGAAGAAGAAGAAGAAGAAGAAGAAGAAGAAGGAGGAGGAGGAGGAGGAGGAGGAGGATGACAAAAAATATTCGGATTTCGGAAAAACTCCAGGTTTCGGAAAATCTTTAGAACCACACACTAAATTTGGTCATACCTATTATTTGTCGTAAGAAGAATTCCACTAGTATTATACTGGCAAAGGAAGTACTAGAACTGAAGAACTAATTTTACATTAGCTTTGAATGAAATGACAACACACAATCAAGATGTAGTTTAAAATACATAAAAACAACATATAACTACTGGATTAAGTTTTCTAGTAATAAGGTTCTAAATTTTGTATTACGTCCTACGGTTCTGTTGGCTAGGCTAAAAGAGACGGTGATGATGAGAAATGAATGAAATGATGGAATGAAGAAAGTGGGAGAACCCCGAGAAAACCCACACAAACGTTACTTGTCCAACACAAAGTTCACTTGGCGCGAGCTGGGATCGAACCAAGCACCCCTGCACCAGAGGTGAATACTCTGCAACTTACCCACCACGGTCCCCTCGTTTTATTGAAGTGAAACAATTTAACATTAACTTATTTCTTCACAATTCTTTTAACACAACAAATGTTCGTCGAAAGTTATTCGCGTACTGAATTGAAAGAGAGACAGTATTTAAGACAAAATATTTGATTTGGATTTAAAACTTTAATTTATAACCCCCTTCATCGTGACTTGGTCGTGATAATCGGTCCTGACTCAAAAATATGAATTGTAGGGGGGAAAATATGACCTAAAATGTGTTAAAAGGTCTTTCTAAGAAAATATTCAAAAATTAAAAAAAAAAAAAAAAGAGGTTGCTACCCGTCTTTCCAATCTGCCTTTTGCAGGTCAATTTACGGTCGAATCTGAGGATCCTGTAGTATTTGCTTACTTTCAACAAGTTTGGACTTTTTTTTTCGGTTGGAAACTTATTTTGCCCTCAGGAGTAATCCAAAATGGCCGAGCCTAACATTTCTAACTCAAAAATACGAATTTTGGGAGAAAATTATAATGATCAATCTAAAAAAAAAAAAAAAAAAAAGGTAATAATAAAATAACAAAATCAAAAATTTAGAATTAAAACAAATTGGATGAATTGGTCCCAAAGTTTTGAATTAGTAGACCTAAGAAAAAAGTCCCCTTTTCAATGGCCTTTGGAAAAAAAAGACTTTTTGGCGTGAAATTATTCCCCTCCTCCTTAGAATACGAAATTATCACAAGGAAAAAGGGGCCCCGGGAAAAATGTTATAGAAATCTTATACTCTGCCTAGCCATACATTATTATTTTTATTACTAATTTAGTCTAAATTCAGTGGCGGATCTAGAAGGGAAAACATGGGGGGCTGCCAGAACCCAGGCTATCATAGATATATCATGAGTTTACTATAAACTTACAAAAATATATAATATGTTAAATTATTTTTGTCACTCAAAAAACTGGGGGGCCTAGGCCCCCCTGGCCCCAGGCTAGATCCGTCACTGTCTACACTATTCTATTGATTACAGAAGGAACCTGGATCCATCACCTTGGAAATTCAGCTGCGAATAATGTAAGGTACTATTGATAAAGGAATTAACTTCTTGTGTTGAGTGTTTCGTCTCGTATATTGTAGTGAAATGTTTTAACATGTTTTTTCTTCAATATCTTATGACTATACGAAATTGACTCAGATCCTTTCTTCAACCATCTATTCAATTACATTAAATTTAACGTTATCTATGTGTATAAAAAATACAAATTATCTTATCTTAATGTTACAGCCAACATTTCTGGAGGTTGAATACAGTTCCTAAATTTTGAATTCTGCCTCTGCAGCTGGGTCCGTCGCGATCCAACAACTCATCAAAAGATGCGATAGAGATACGAAAGTAATTAAAGAATTTTACTTCGTCTTCCCTTAATTGTGGAAACAGTATAGAAAAATCTCCTTCAAGTACCGCTTCTCTAAAAAAGGGTGAACCCATATGTGTCTCTGACTTTTTTTTTCTGCCTGTGTCTTAACAAGGCGAGTAGAAAACACATTTTGGGTCTGTCCATTACAACCATCACAACACGACAAGAGTCAGAGTTTTGTTTCTTCAGTTGCACAGCAACCCTGCTCGCATATTTTTCATCCACGGCAAAACGCCGGATAATATGAAAGGGGCCGAAACCGGATCCGGCAAACAGCCGGAACCGGATCCGGCAAATCGCCGGATAATGTGAAAGAGGCATAAGAGAGATCAGGGAGGAACAGTTATCCCTCCTGGATTAGAGATTTATATAGAATTTATCAATATGATAGTAGTATATAAGTGAAAGATCGCTATTGAAGTTGTTGAAGATCCTGCTCAGAGCCGTGCCATGGGGGAGGGGCAAGCGGGGCGACGGCCCCGGGCGCCGAAGTAAGGGGTGCAAAATTCGGGAGGGAAAAAGAAAAGAAAAGAGGGAAAGAAAACAGAGGAATAAAAAGCATGTGCACATATTATATAAAATAAAAGAAAAAAGTAATGAAAAGTGCTCAAAATCAAGGAAAAGCATGGTTTACTTTTTAAAATGTTCTCACCTTTGCGGCTGGTCTGTCGACCTCACTCATATATACAGGGGTGCCGTCGTATACTCTCGCGCCAAGCGCTGATTTTCCACGACACGGCACTAATCCTACTGAAGATTTCGTAAACTAAACTATTGATGTGTATGCAGTGAAGAAACCAAGGCTAATATGCTTGATTTAGAATCAGAAGTGTGAGAAAGAATGATAACTTTTTGTTAAGATATTTCTGTGTATGTGTGTTTTAGGACAAAAAATATTTGAGTTAATTTAAATCTTTTTAAAAACTTCTACATTAGTAACAAACAATAACTACTGAATATAGGAAATAATAACAAAAATAGCTACTGTAAATAGCAGTTAAAGTTTAGTCTAAAATATTTTTGCCAGTCTTTATTTAATGCTTTAGATGAAATCAAACGATTGTTTTTTTTTTTAATTATAATTTCACATAGAATATTTATCAGCAATTAGTCTCAATATTAGATAAGATGTGTATGTGAATGGAATTGTTAAATATGCTGCTGCTTTCTTGCAAAAATACAGAAAAACAACCGTCCCCCCGAGGAGTTGACATTCCCCCCCCCCCCGGGGTGAAAATGTCTGAATTCAACACTGTTTGATATACGTATCTGCATCTGTAATGTTTATTCGGAAAGTGTTCCTTGGAAGTTACTTTAAACAAAACACTCTACTTCATAAAGTCCTGAAACAGTGAAATTTCACTCTACACACACACACACACACACACACACACACACATATATATATATATATATATATATATATATATATATATATATATATATATGTAGAGTGAAATTTCTTAGGTACACTTAGGTAGTAACAAAAATTTTTAAAAATAACGTACAGTGCATATAGTGTTTCCTTGGTATTTTTTGTACTTAAAGGCAAATAGCACAGCATATGCGAATATGTTCAGTATATTCCCAGATATGCGTAGTATCTTCTCGACAATTGCTAGGAATATCGCTGTTTCCGCTTTTTATATATATTCTTTTCAGTATGTTCCTTATATATGCTTTTAAGTTTTTTCCATGCATATTCTTTTTAGTATATCAATATATTCTTTTTTTTTTTTTACAATATATTGAAAAGATTTAGGATTTAGATTTCTGGGCTTTCGGCATCTAAGGCCGTTTAGCCCTTCACTATTTGAGGGATGACGTCCCTTGGCGAGCACACAATCCGGGGAAAGGAAATGGAGAAAGGATTGGGGAAGGAAGGAAGCGGCCTGGGACCTATAA
Organism: Thermobia domestica; assembly: GCF_964235325.1. Lineage (NCBI taxonomy): Eukaryota > Metazoa > Arthropoda > Insecta > Zygentoma > Lepismatidae > Thermobia > Thermobia domestica. The sequence continues at coordinate 19,257,918 of NC_137467.1, forward strand.
GTTAGGTATCACCCCGGCATTTACCTGGTGTGAATAAGGAAAACGCAGGAAAACCTCATTCAGGGTGGCTGGCCTGAAAAAGCGTGTTACACTTTTTGACCGAGTGACCCCACCGGGAATTGAACCCGTGACCGCTCGCACCGAAGGCGAGAGCATTAGTGACTACGCTACGCGAGGCCACATTATATTAAAAAGAATATGCTAATGTACTAAAAAGAATATTCGTTGAAAAAACTAAAAAATATCCTAAACATATTGAAAAGAAATGAAATGAAATCTTTGAGTTTTACGTCCCACGGTATGCCGGTTAGGCTAAAGGAGACGGTGATTATGAGAGATGAGTGAAATGGTGGAATGAAGAAAGTGGGAGGAAACGGGAGAACCCCAAGAAAACCCACGAGCACGGATATTGAAAAGAATATGCTAAAATATATATAAAGAGCTGATATAGCGATATTCTTAGCAATTGCTAAGAGGATACTACGCATATCAGGAATATTGTGAACATAACGCATATTCCGGTGGTTATGTGCTTAGTTTATCCTGAGAATATATACTTGTGTTGATCGGAAGAGGAACAAGGCTGCGCAAATTAGATGGTATGGCCTTACAGAAACTTATGTCTAGGCATTCACCTCGTGGGACTGAGGAAAACCTTAATCTTCCTGACCAGCCCCAGCCCACGTTCGCAGTTCGTTTCCACGCTCGATCTATTTTATTACGTTTTTTTGTGTGTGTGTATGTGTGTGTATGTGTGTGTGTGTGTGTGTGTGTGTGTGTGTGCGTGTGTGTGTGTGTTGGAGAGTCTGGTGGGCACCAAGACAGTGAGGACAAATCTGTACTGCTTAAAAATGTTTACATGTTAAAATTTGCTTTATATTGTACTTTCAACCCGTAATTCGATTTGTATTCTATTCTTCTTACAGCAGTATGCTTTATTTCCTAGTACTTTAAGTCTATGTTTGTTAGTTAGTATAATTATTGCATCATAATCCTCTTTCTCAAAGCTTATTAAATTGGAATAAAATTCTAACCTTGGCAGTTTGCAACATTGCAAAACTTCACAAACAGGCAATATGTGGCGAGAATATTTCCACCCACACTCGCATCGAAATTCCCAGCCCTTGTTTACAATCAGTATAATACGTTTCTGTCGCCTTGCAATAAAAACAATGCTGTCCAGCGAACCTAACTGTCTTTGGTGTGTTTGTTTATTGTTTACAACACAAACTGCATCTTAACAATATTGCCAGGCGCACAAGGCTTTCGCACACTTTCGAACAAGAACACTTGTACAAAATTGAGTGGGCATTATCTGTAAGATTGTATTAGACCGTAATTAAATTGATGTGTCATAACATTAATGTTTCAGTCATCTCAAAAATAACAATTTATGTAGTAATAATAATTTATCTATGACAGTGCAGAAGTAGGTACATTCAGTTTGACGATTTATGTGCCTGGCAACCATGAATTAACCATGTAATTTGAGAAGCAAAGTTTAGACGCTCGCACTACAATTGTTGTTTGTAAACAATCCTCCATCCTAGAGTGAACGGACAATACCACTGTTGCCATTGCGATAAGGGGAATGGAGGGGAAGGACTGCTAAGATTCGCTAGCAAGCTTTTGTGTCAAAACACAGCGCCAAGCTACAGTAAACAGACAATACAATATTGAATGTTCAGATTAATTTCCAATGATTTCATAGGTCTCAATGATCAAATTATTAAAGTTCTACTTTATCCATACGACCATGTACAATCACCCATCCTGAAGTTTTAATTACTTCAATTCCAAGGAACAGTTGTGATTCAGAAGCTTTAGAAACGCTTAATTAATCTTCGATAAGTTTCACGAGTTTTGTTGGGAAAATTCACACAAACACAAATCAGAATCTCACCGAACAGTAGAAGTTCTCTTGCACGCTTCAATAATAGTTAATAATCATATGAAATATGTAGTAAAAAAGTGGATAAAACGAATTTATTTTAAAAATTGTTAGATACTGAAAGGATCTATTCAATATTATCCACTTGTCCAAATTGTGGATTTATTTCCCTAAAGGGCGATTCTCTGGCAAGTGGTCCATCGTCAGTAAATTTTCAAAATTAATTTGAAACTATGATGTTTATGTTTTTCTATTAAGAAATAGTGTAACTATATACTGAGACATTTAAAATCTTTTTGTAAAATATATTTACTAGGTTTTGACCACATAAACTTTATCTGTTCTACATCATGCTCAATACTGTTCACATATCCCAATTTTCAAATAATTTTCAAACTAAATTTTAAATCTGTAATTATATGAACAATAGCAAAAAATATGAAGTGAACCTTTGACAAAAATTTGACAATTTTGTTTTAATTAATGTTTTATTCTGGTAGGCAAAAATCGTAGTTTTCTCATGTCATGTTTTGCTGTCCCGTGCGTAACGGAAAACATGTATTTTTTGTGTTTCCTTTGTAATTATAGAAGATAAAGTACTGAAACTTTTGCTCCAAAGTAGAATTATTATTAGCTTGTTAGTGGTACTTATTAAATTTGTTTATTATCCTCCTTATTTATTTCATGAGGTATAGAAATGTTGTCCCGTGCGTAACGTTACGCACGGGACATTTACAGATTTATGCAAGGAAGTGAACAAAATTAAGTTATTAAGATTTCAGTACGTGTTTATTGTTATTGAGATTAAACAATGAAGAATAAACTTTTATATTAACTAAAAGAAACATGAATTTGCTGAGAGAAACTAAATCAAATATAACTAAACATAACTACCAAACATGTTTACGTTAAGTTACATAGAAACATTTACCACGAGGCTTAAAAACAAATTATCATGATAAATTGCACTTTTTTCTTTTCATTAGAAAGGCAGGTATCTAAGTTGGTTTGACAATCTTGTAGGGGGCAAATGCATTTTCAACTTTTTACTATATTCTTTCACCCTTTATCAGAAAATTAGGTACTTGAAGTATATTTAAAACTTGATCAAATGAGACATAAGATATGTTATTTTCATCAAAATAAAACTTTGTACAACTCTTGTCCATGCATTTCAGATTTGTTACTCTAATGTCCCCATCTTCTTCTACATCACTTTCAGACACACACACACATACCGATATTTAATTCTATTTCTAGAAGAACCACAATCAAATTTCACTAGGAGATATACATGTGCTCTAATATTGTCCATTCTGAGCCCGATAGTTGAAGGGTTGGAATATCATTATGAACATCGCCTTCAAAGTTGTATTCTGAATTAATGTCTCTCTCATCACTTGGTGAATATATCATTCTGTACACTGGCACTCTTTTCGTTTTCCTTGAACCAATCTAACTTGAATTACCTTGTTCTTCTTAACATTTTAGAGTGTTTTCCTCTTCTAAATGGCCAGCAACGAAACAATGCGGAATGAGTTTCGAAAAAGGGACGTAAGAGGAAAAAAAGTTAATCTTTTAACTGGCCTATAACGCTGCACTTTCACTTTATTTTTCATTCTCACCTTGTTGCTATAAGTCTATATTTTCTAGCCCTTTTAGCGCCACTCATTGCTTTCGTTGATTGATTCAGTTCATCACTGATACTATTACTTGGAACAGAGTTACTTAAATGTGAATCCATATTACTTATTTACAAAGCTCACACTAAAACAAATCTTCACTGTGAAGTAACAATCAGTAATACCGAATAACCAAAAACCAACTGTTTCCCTTCAATTCACTTTCCCGCATTTCACCTAATAAAGGCAGCGTTCAAACGACTCAACGTTTGGTAGATAGCACAGAGGATCGAGCTGCTCAACAGTTGTACAACATTATGTGGTTTGAACGCCACCAATCAACACTCAGACAAATACTCTGAAGACATGGTAATAACACTAAGCGAGTTGCCTAGCAAAGTTCGACTTTGATACTTTGGAATGTAATTTAATTCATTTAAATTCAATTATGGATGCAAATTTTTTGTGCTTGTTAATGTCCAAATGTTAATCTTAAAATATCAATCTCTTTAGTAAGGATATTGCATATAATAGTCTTAGAACAAGCAAACAATCGTATGGTTACTTTTCTGTCCCGTGCGTAACGGTGAGTCAAAAAAGAAAACATAGTGTGAAGCTAATTAAATCCTATTTTCCAATTTAAAAATTATAATGCACAGTAAGGAGAATTAACGTAGAACATAAGTGATAGCATATAAAATTAAAATGCTGCCATAAATCGCAGAGAATGTCCAATGAAATTGAAATTGTCAAATGAGCTTTTTGTCTGAGTCCCGTGCGTAACGCTTAATTTTGGCTTATAACTCAAATTTGCAATTGTTTTGTGTGTTTCATTTTATTTAACTATGCAGTAATAATTTTCCCCCTAATTTTGACATACTTTTTATTTTATTTGAAAATACATTTTTGTTTAAAAAAGCAGTTTTTGTGTACGAATGTCCCGTGCGTAACGCTGAGAATCGCCCTAAAATTGATGGTTTTGCTGACTCGTCTGGCAGTGAATAATAGCGTGTAATTTTGTATCCATAATCAAGGTATTTGTTTTATCAGTTCATTAAGCAGTCAAATGCCATCAACAAAATGAGTTCGAACACAATTTTAATTTGAAGAAAACCAACAATAATTTATATTCACATCTATATTATAAAAATGAAGTTAACATTATCTGTAACATGATGTACCGGAGAAAAAGCTAAACTATTTAAAATTAATTTTTTGAACAAACATAGCATTGTCCTCGTGTCTATATTTAACACACACAATATAATCGATATGACTAACTGAAGGGTGTAACGAGGTGTTTGTTTAAAGAGAGAAAAAAAAAATCTTGTTAGAGCTTCACCTCATAACAGCGCCAACAGTGCAGTTTGTGTGAACTAGTTTCCCTCGTTTTAATTTATGTCTGTAGGCAACAGCGTTGCCAGATTCACAGCTCGGAATTATTCCAAAACCTGATCGAAATTATGCTAGATTCGGTCAAATAATTCAGGAGTTTTAAAAGAAAGAAAGAAAAAAAAAACACACATTTCCTACTGCCACACACAATCTAAGCCGAGAACACGTAACAGCCAACAACTCCACATCTCCGGATGACCACAAGATACTAGACAACATAACCAGGCACAGACAAAGGATATATTGTGTATTGTAGTCTGTGTAACCAGGTGTTACGGTGCCAGGTAGAATCGGCGAGTTAAGCCACGCCCCCCGAACGATCGCGCGCAAAGCTCTTTTTTTCTCTTCAGTTGTCACAATATATGAATTTACAGTCTATTCCTCCTTACATATTCCTTTAAAATTTTCAAGTACTTTTTCTTTTCTTCTTGATTTCTTAAAAAAAAAAAAAAAAAATCTTTTCGCAAAGGTGAACCAATAGTTTTAACAAATTACAAACTTTAACATTATTAATAGAAATAGTAATATTAATATAATATATATAATTTTTCCCTCCTTGTACACATCCATTCTTCGTTTTCCAAAAACTCGGAAGGATGGGGATGGGATGTTACAATGACCTTGAGTGGATGGGGGATGCAGGTGTATTTTGAAGAACTATGTTATTTTGTTGTGATATCGCGTATTGTTGACAAAAATCTTGGATTACACTAGCTTTTTTTGTATTATGGAATGCTCCGCCTACGTTTTTACAAAGAGTATTGTTTACAAAGAGTAAAATGACCTTGATTTCTGCGAATTTTATATACTTCTTAGAACTATAAGCAAAGATTGCCGAAGATACAAATCGATGTTTACAACTAATTATTACCGAAAAATTTACGAAGTTACTATAATGATTGCATACTATTATGTAACTTTATTCTTGGTGTGGTGTGATGGTTATTAATTAACTTTATTCTTGGTGTGGTGGTTATTAATTAAGCGTACAGGTTGATAGAAATCTCGAATGTAGAAGAAAGTATATTCTCCGCATATGCAAAATCACATTTTACTGGACTCCTATAACAAGAATCATTGTGTAGTATATATTTTACATTGAAAAATGATGTTTGTGAATGATCTTGTGGACATCCTCCTTGATAAAAATAGACGGAATGATAAATAAAAATGATTATTGTACAAAGATTTGTTAGTGACTTCATGATTTGCAATGTGAAATACACGATAAAATCTTTGTATTTGAACACCATGAAAACCTTAACGTGTGTTGAAAACACAGTGAACCATGCGCGCCAACTACGTGCGTGTTCCGGGGCTCTGGCACCCACACAAATGTTCTTGTGGGTGCTGCACACCCAGAAGATTTTTAGTTTGGACCCGGGTTTGAACCAGTTTCTCTTGCATTTAAGTCAGCCGTGTTACCGACTGAGCTAGGACAGCCCCAACCTATCCTTAGATTACCGGCATATTTTACTTTATCAAAGCACAGCCCTTTATGACAGTGTTCATACAAGATTTTAAGTAAAAACAAATCAATGAAATATCGAGACTTCCTGAAAACAAACAGGCTAACATGTCCCGTCACTGATATGCACTCAAATTTTGGAAAGTCGGCGCCGTTGCTGTGAATACTGTAGAAAATGATTTTACTACTAAGAATGTTTTAGATGAAAACGGATTATTTTCTATTGCAGGTTCGTACTGTTGTAAAGGTAGTGCACAACAAAATTTCTTGTTAATATATTATAGTAATTTTTTTCATCGGAACCTGATAGAATATTATTGTGTAATTGGACATGGTGACGTAATAACATAAATATTAGAGGCACAGATATTACACATATTTACAGATGATCTTAAACAAAATTATGGAAAGAAAAATGATACGAAATCAATAGTTTTAGGAAAACGTAGACACATCGTGGAACGAAAACTTTATTTGGAAACTCATTAATGCATTTCTAGAAAAAAATAAATATGCAGGAAAGTAAAACATGCTTAAATGTTTTACGTTTCATAATTTTAATTATCACTATATTATATTTTGAGAATTGTTGAAATATATTTAAAGCGTGTACAAGAATGAAATCAGATTAAAAAAAAAAAAAGTTTTAGTAATACTTTTTCTATACACATTTTAAAAGAGACGGGGAGCTGTGATTTCGTTGTAGTAACTTAGTGTATAATAATATGTATTATGAATAATATCTCTGCCACCATACTCTCCGAGTTTCGATCTTCGTCCTCTGAAAGATCGGAGATTATTTAGAACACAAATTCACACATTGAGTTCCTAATCAATTATAGTCCTGAATAATGCAAGATGTTGATTGTTGTAACAATGGGACTTTCTAACAAACGATTTTGGCGATTTTCCTCGTTGCTAAGCAACACAGCTTACACAGCCTAACTGTAACTATTGTAATCTAATTGCAATAACTCTCATTCTAAAGAGTGATGCCTTCGGTGCAATAGCTTCATTATATAGGACTAGATGGATTCGATCTATAGCGCGTACGCGCCCAATGCCCAATTTCCGATCTTGTACGAGGATATGTGTTAAGAATTTTTGATCTAGTTTCACAGAGCAATGATGTCGGGAAAGTGTTGCACCAAAGATCTAACAAATCTAATACAGTGAAACCTGCCTTTAGCGGAATCGAGCGGGACTTGCAAAAATTTCCGTTAAAGTCAGGTTTCCGCTTAGTGGAGGTAGACTTTTCCTCTTTAAAAAAAATTCATGCTTATAAAGGGGCATACTGAGAAATATTGCTGTACGTACATTGTTTGATTACAGTACTTCTTTCTTCTACGAATAAATACACAAAAAAATTAAAATGAATACAAATTATGCTATGCACACGTTTTCTTTATTTTTCTAATAGCCAAGCAGGGTTTTCTGTGTATATTGCTGCTTGGCTGCTTGACTTTCCGCATACACTTTAACGGATGCACTTTAGCATGAGAAATTATGCTAACTGAATCAGAATCATTTTTTCGGAAGGCAAATTTTTGCAGTTCCTTTAAACTTCTGAAAGAATCTTGATATGTATTTATTCTACACTCTTCTTGGAACACAGTATCGTATTCCTCTTCTTTCTTCCTATGTCTCGTGTTCTTCTTTCCGACATTCCGTGTGATTCTTGATTAAGTTGCGAGGATTACGGACAATTTGTGGAGCTGAATATGAGTAGTGGTTGGGGAAGGTAAACACTGTCCAGAAATATTTAACAAAAGAACGAATATTTTATCGCAGACAGTGTCACAGAATGTCTAAACATCTTCTAAACGCCTTAGTCCGGAACGCAGAATTTTCCGTTAAATGTTTATTTTTCTTTCCGTTGTCCGCGTAACACAGTTTCCGCTTAATGAAGGAAGTTTTACACGTTTTGTTCTCCAAAATTCATGGGACCGTGAAATATTTCCGTTTAAGACAGTTTTCCGTTTAATAAAGGGTCCGTTGAAGACAGGTTTTACTGTATAAAAAATTCAAAGTCACTATGTGACTTCGTACCTTTAAACCACGCGATCAATCTCGATCAAATTTTTGTCATTGATGAGGTTCGGGTCTACGATGTTTTTTTCTCTTTTCACTTTGACGGTAGAACTTATAAAGATGAAAATGACTATGTTTGTGACTTAATAACTCTAGAACCATCCGACCGATCTCGGAACAAATTTTCGAACATGAAGTTCGGGCCTGGGATGGTATTTATCATTTTACTTTGACACGAGTCTTGAACCATCCGACCGATCTCGATCAAATTTTCAACATAGATGAGGTTCGTTCGTGGGATGTTTTTTATCAGTTCACTTTGACGGTGCAAATTAGGGGAGGAGGGGAGACATTATAAAATGATTGAAAATGACCGATATTACTGTCGAATCCATAGTTTTCAGGGTCGCTGAAATGAACAGTGACACTTCTAATAGTAACACTTCCGATCCCGTTTATATCGAAACGCAGCCTCTATTGCCCCTTATGTCTAAAGTGAAACGTATTCTCCCAGTGAAAAACGGGTACTCTGCTAGTTTATATAGCTGTAGTAGCTAGCGTACATTAGATTTGAGGAAAGTAAGTGTAAATTTATGTTGCTTAGAAACTAGTGGCCCTAAATTGTTAGAACTTTTAACAATATCTATTATGTTCTATTGTTACAACAATTGGGACCTTGCATTATTCAAATGAGCTGAAGAGTCGTGCCCGATTACTGCAAAATAGTTGCATATGATAGCAGAAATATCTATAGTAGTTGATACTACTGAAGAGGTCTGAGTTCATAACACATTCAGAACACGTCGATATAAGATATCCAAAACAGGACTGAGATATAACATATTTTGTGGCCCAATCATCACAGAGCAGCCGCATTGCTACACGGTTGAGCGTAGACAGTGCGGATCACACATCTCTTAGCATCCATCATATATAACGACGCCGTGGCTTCAAGTAAGGTGAACAATGATTCAGTCCACCATATCACGTTCCCAGATCACAGCAGTACATGTTGCATGTTCGTGGTTACATTGTCTACGTGCTAAATTGTTTTTGTTCTTTATCAGCAGCTTCGCAAGTGGAACTCCACGCTCCATACCCACGGTATAATTCGCAGTGGATTGTAATGGTCGACACAGAATGTAGGAAGTGCTGACTAAGTTTCTGAGTCACTTTCACCACAATCAGCATTAATGCTCGGCGGGACCTGTCACTGAAGGCTTTCTCTCGACCACTGTTGTTCTTCGACGAAGTATCCTACAGGTATCAGGCTCTACGGATGAGCACCTTACTCTTTTTGATGGGTACTAAGGACCTGACACGAACCCTTGTAATTTCCTTTCGATATGTGTAAAGGTGAACTATCCTACAACCCTTATCCTTTAAGATTAGCTGTTTCCCGATGTAATACACACCTATATACACTGATTACTGTGTGCGCAAGGAAAGGTGGCTTCTGACAGTTGGGTAGAGCATGTGGAGTATTGGAAGCGCTGTTGCCAGAGGCTCCGCAACAGACAGAAGCTCTGGCGACAAACTTAAGACGTTTCAATTACCGGCAACGGCGCGGTCAGTGACCTTCGTTGCCTAGCAACAGCGTGAAAGAATACTGCTGTGACTGGCTAACAATCCTCCCTCTCGTTTTGTTTACATGTGTAGCTATCTGTCAGAGGCCACCTTTCAGTAAGTCGATAATAGCTCTTGGGAGCCTACGTCGCTCAGCCCCCAACTTCCGACATCATTTTAGCGTACATTACAAACCCGAAAAAGTACCAAATTGTACTAACTTAGCTTAGATTCGATTAAGTTTTGTTAAATGTTCCTTTTTTTTCTGTAGTTTCAATTCGTTTCCACACTTAACGATAAATTGTTCGCCTGTTTAGTAGGCAATGTCTTTCACACAATTTCGACAACTGACACTCATTTTTGTACAACTCCCGTCATTTACGCATTTCCACACTGCCTTTCTCATAAATCATAACAAGTGTACCTCTCCGCCAAATAGTCCCTTCCGCCTCTACATATAGTACCGTTTACATCAAAAAGAAGTATTGACTATTTCCCTCGCCTGACTTTCACTCTTCCTCACAAACCAAAATATATTATCCAATTCATTTGGTAAATTTTCTTAAATTGGTCCGGCGATACACCACTTAACCTTATTTTACAAGTGCTGTAAACACACTGAACCGTCACCCACATATAGTTAGAAACTTCGAAACAACATATACCAGTTATGACATGGGAAACAGCTGTCAATTATAGCAAAACAGTTTTTCAAAGGACACAATATTTGATCCGTACCTCATGAGAGTCACTTTGAATGTATAATGGGTTGGTTGTCAAAACCTATACACCTGGATTTCCAGGCATGCATAGCTTACAAAAATTATAAGCGAATTAACATATAGAACATAAGTCGGTGACTCTAGAAACACGTTCTTCCCTATGAAATAGATTGCTACATAGAAAAGTATTCTAGGTAGTGCGCTACATCATAGAAACGTTGAAGAAATTGTTTCAGAAAGACCTGGTTCTACGCTTATGTTTATCTATCAATTCTTTCGTGTATCTACTTTTGTAACCTTTTTTTTTAAACCTTTTCTGTGAGAACTTTTTTTTTAAAAATAAAAGTATAAAATCTGTTATACACACGCACAATAATTTTTTAATATAATCAAATTCAAAAAAGCTCAAACTTTGTATATTAAAGTTCTAACATATTTGACTCCCATTCTGTACTCTCATGTTTTGCGTCAACACAAAAAGTTAGAAAAAATCCCGATGAGTTTTATTATTAAAATTTTAATAGTCTGTAAATTAATTTGATTGGTTATTTTCGAACTAAAACGAGAGGAAGAATTCTCATTGGCTAATACAGGCCGCATTTTTTTCTTTGTACACTCCGCATAAAAAATGCAACAGGTAACACCCCGCAGCTAGGCCACCCAATATACATATATACCTTCTTATCCCATAATGGTGTCTGGTAAAGAGACCCCTCTCTCTCCTTTCATCTCCCATACTAAAATCAGCAAACATGACCTCAATTCTAAAATATACATGTATTAGTATCGATAAAATGCAAGAATAAAAGCGAGACGAAAAAAGATTCATAAGTTGATGTAGGGAGAAATTTACAATGAAAAACTTTCGATAAATGTTAAATTATAACATTGACACCCACCCGTTCTAACACAAAGCTATTGTTTCGACACTGTTCTATTACTCGGGAAGTACTACAGTTTGCATGCGAAAGTGACATGACATAATTTCTTTTCAACGGCATCTTGTTCACTACAACAGCTGAGAGATTGATACACATGCATGCTGTGTACAGTTTACTTCGTCTGTAAAAACGAGTTTAACAGGTGTCGCTGTCTGCAAGCTGCTTGAATTGAAATGGATCAGCCTGTATATTCTAATGAGAAATATAAACCTATTTACACTGCTGAAGAACCTTGACCCCAGGGGCGTCATTTAGGAGGGGCAGGGAGGGCATTTGCCCCCCCCTGAGTTTGAGATGTAAATAGGTTTTATCAAAAGAGTAGTAGTAAATGAGTGAAAAACGCGAAATTTTACTTATATCAAGGGGTTTTGCCCCCCCTCCAAGCAAAATCTGAAATGACGCTCCTGCTTGACCCCCGAGCAAACCTAAAATGACGATATTGGTCCAATAAATTGAGCTGTAACTTTTTCATATAGCTGTGTTATTTACTGCTTCTTCCTTTGTATGTGTAATTAATACATTGGATATAAATTATTCTTATTTTTACATTGAAAGAAGCAGTACCTTTGATTTATAGTAAAAGATTGGTGGAGGCGAATGTTGGTTTTAACCCCCACAACTTCGTCACGGTTTCTACTCTATGTAAAAACTTCTTTCTAATATACGAGGGCTCTCCAGAAAATAACAGACGTTTTGAAATTTAAAAAAGTAACGGGATGAACAAACCAAATTGTATTATATACCATTGAAAGGTACACTTCTAAGCTATTTTTCTACATAATCGCCATGCAAATTAAGGCGCTTATCATACCGTGGAAATTTTTTTTCAATACCGTTGCGGTAGGATTCTGCTGCCTCCGATTTCAACCACTGGTTTACACTGTCAAGTAATTCGGCGTCAGTATCAAAGCGTTGTGTAGCAAGCCATGTCTTCATCGCTGGGAAAAGGTGGTAGTCGCTCGGTGCCAAATCCGGGCTGTATCGTGAGTGATTGAACATCTGCCATCCAAAACCATCCAAGAGCTCTCGGGTACGCTTGGCCATGTATGGACGTGCGTTGTCGTGGGAAAAAATGTACACCATACCATTATTCCATGTCCGTATACTTCACAAAGTTGGCGATGGATTTCAATTGGCTTTTTTTTTTTTTTTTTTTTTTGCCAACAAAAACCTAATCACCTACTGCAACGCACACTGTAACACGTCACAGAAAGCACAGTAAGAGCGTCACAGTCCTCACGCTACCACAACTGGATACATACTGAGTGTAGCAACGTTCTGACACCAAGATGGGATTTGGGATTTAGGATTTAGATTTCTGGATTTTCGGCATCTAAGATCATTTAGCCCGTCCGGTACAAGGGATGACGTCCCACGGCGAGCACACTATCCGGAAAAGGGAAGGAAGTGGAGCACCCTGGGACCTATAAGTTAGGTGCCACCCTAGCCCAGCATTTGCCTGGTGTGATTGAGGAAAACCCAGGAAAACCTCATTCAGAATGGCTGGCCTGAAAAAGCTTTTTACACTTTTTCGACTAACTGCCACCACCAGGAATCGAACCCGGTACCGCTCGCACCGAAGGCGAGAGCGTTAGCGACTACGCCACGCGGGGCCACTGACACCATGATGGCGACTGCCCCGATAGGCCGAAACGCCTGGCACTTTCTGGACAGCTCTCGTATAACTGGAAAAGGGCAATAACAAACGAATAAAAGTTTACTGACAAAATTCACGTGAAAAATACAAACTTGTTTTTAGTGAAACTGCAACATACAATATAGTATTTAAAAAATGCATTCTTTCTGAAGCTCAAATAATTGACATTATATGTCAACTTTTGCATTAAAATTCGTTCCTTTCATTACCATTTTAACACAAAATTCATTAACTAACTTACTACGTACATAAATAATACAAGTAATAACTTAATACAAATAACTTTTGTAAAGTCTGTCTTCAGTGTTTTCAATACTCACCGACTGTCGGTGTATGTATACTATTAGCATGTTCGTACATTCAAAATATTTATAAAATATTTTGCATTTAAAAAAAATCACTTAATAATATTTCATTTGGTGTCAACGTAAGAAATATTACATATATATGTACAATTACAGAGAATAAATATTTTTAAAACATGTATCCGCACATTCTATTTACCAATCATCATCATCATCATTAATTTGGCCACTTTTGACGTCTCCACAAGATATTTGGCTGATATCAGCGTCCCCTTCAGTACTAGACGATGCTCTAACTTGTGCCACCACCATAGATTCATGAGCAATCTGTGGTGTAAGCATAAAGAAATTACGATGACTCTTCTTACCCTCAGATGATGATGATTTGTCTTTAGGCTCTTTCTCAATCTCAACAATGGCTAATACATCTTCAGTCTTCACGGTATCACTGCCTTCATCTTCCTCATGTATAGGAAGTTCGGTACAGCTTTTACGAGAATCTAGAATATTACCAGTGCTTTTCTGGTTCATAGTATCTAGTAAGTTACACCAATTCGGTTCGTCTAACGGACTTGAGCGATTCGCATTATTGTCCTCGGGTTCTAACGATTTTAAACTCACTACGTCCAATTCCTCTTGTACTTTTGTTAAAACGGGTGAAACGATTGGTTCCGGAAAGTCTTTTCTGGAAGCTTCAACCGCAGTAGTTGCTAATTGTTCACCATTACTATTACTTGCTACAGGAGATTCCGTGGAAGTAAGAGATTTTCGAACATCTTCCGAAGTACCATTATTATCCTGAACTGTTATTTTCGTAAAAGTACCCTTTCTAGTTACCGGCGTCGAGCTTCGGGACGATTTTACTGACACAATGTGATGTGATTCACTCTCTGACGTTGACGAATTATCGTCAGGTTTTTTATCTCTGACTACACGACGCTTTTTCTTAACTTTTTCGAATTTTGAAACAACTGTTCTTACTGTATCCGGGTCACGTGGGCTTTCATATTGTTTTGATACATGAGACACTTGTTCGATGTCCGTATTTTTATCTGCGGGACGAAAAAAGGAAGACGTATACTTACTGTGTAGATACTCTTGTAACGGTCTACCAGGATCTGAAAGCAACAACGATTCTTTTCTAAGCGAAGGACTCGTAATGCCAGCTTGATTAGGCAAGGAACCGGATTTGTTTGTATTCTTTAAACTATCAGTTTTCGAAGAGCTCGATTTTTGTATAGCTTCCACGTCACTGTGAGACTTATTTCCTTTACAAACAGTATCCACGGGTTTAGATCCGGAACTACACGAGGCCACACAAGTATGATAGACTGACGTATTCAAAGTACTAACAGGAAGCTGTACATCTGCTGAAGCCAGTAAATTTTGCTCACCTAATTCACGAGCTATTACACCACCTGCATTTCGTTCGATCGATTCTGTGCTAACCGCGAAACGTTGACTATTCTCATCAAACCTGCCGGTTTCATTTAATTTGTGTGCTCTGATACCTTCTTTTCGCGTATTTTCAATCCCAGACAAGGAATGACCTAAACTATGAGACAAATTACTCGGAAATGGATACGTACTTAATTCATTAAGCAAATTAAATCTTGGACTATTTATATCAATGTTACCCGAAATTGTAGGTAATATCGCATCGATATTTGTGGTAGTATAATTTGGTAGTACTGCCTTACTAGTTGCTGATTCAGTGAAGGCCAAGGAAGAACTCGGGACTATGTAATCAGAAATACGTGATGAAAAGTCAGCAGGGATATGGTCCGGAAACAACGACGTACTAACTGCTGATTTTCCCCACGACAACGTACCTCCTGGTAATCCACACACTTTTGGTATTTGCGTAGACGACACTGTTTGCGTGGTAAAACGTAAAGATGACGAAACATGATTCGGTTTACTAATACTGGCATCAGTACGGTTTTCCGAGCTACAGAATTTTGAACACCGACACACGTGTAATGGTTGTTTTGTTGAAGTCTCAACATTAACCGTGGAAGCTACACTTGTATTCGGTACTGACTTCTCCAACACATTATAAAGGAAAAGACCTCCACTTGTACACGAGACCGGTAAAATAGGATTAACAATCGATGCGGGACGTGTCAATATTGTTGGCAGACCTATTGTTGTAGAAGTAAATTGATACATCTGCCTTAACCGGAAGTTACGATAGTTTCTATCCACTTCTTCGGACTCTAGTTCTAATTTCCGTAATCTACGTCGAGCCTCATTTAGGATTTCATCCGTAGGACTATGACTAGTGTCCGTAGTTTCACTAGACTCGGATGGAGACACTACTCTCCTGGTAGTTCGTCGTCGCCTTTCAATTTCTGGTGACGAGTACGATGTACGATGCTTCGCAGGACTCGTTCTCTGTTCATGCAATAAGCTGTCCCCGAGACCCAGAGCGCCAGGATGAAAATAGCTCTGAATAATCGGAGGCATTGAGAACGAAACAGGCGGTACGGAAATTTGTGGTTGTGGAGGAGGTTGAGGTGGTGGCGCTTGCTGACGAGAGGACGGTGGTAATTCTGGCGACGTCTTGGACGGCGAGGACGGTTGTGATGGACTACGTGTCTTTTGTAACGCGCGCTGAGTTTCCTCAAGCTCACACGACAAATACGACGCACGTCTAGTCAATTCATCAATACGAATTCTTTGTTGTTCTGTGTTCGTTCGCAAGTCACTATTTTCATTGCACAACCTTTGAAGTTCTTCCTTTAGCTTTTGAAACTCTTTCATTGTACACTCGGATTCGTTCCTAGATAATCTTTGAGGCACTTCATCGCTACTAGCTCCACCTTGCGGATGATGTAAAACTTCCTGTCGTGAAGGTACCAATTGTGTTGCTTCTAAAGTTCGTAACTGCAACTCCCGAAGCTGAGATTTTGTCCGCTCCAATTCTTCTTTCAACTGAGCACAAATTTCTTGCAATTCTCGTAACGATGCAACCTCTGCCTGTGACTGAGCGAGTGACTGTGATACGTTTTCTAACTTGGCTCGGTTTCTCTCCAGTTCTTTACGTACTTCATGCATCTCCTCTTGTTCCTTTTTCAATCTGAAACGATTGATAATACAATTGTATTTATTGTGTTCTGTGTATCAAACACATGTGTAAATCGCACCTTAATATAGAACATGTCGGAAAACATTAACAAGGTTAATACACATTATGTACACTGACAGTGGCGTATTTAGGATTTTGTTTCGGAGGGGAGCTATGCACAACACGGGGAAGAAGGAAGGGCAACTAACTACACGAGTTTGAGAATTACGTACATTTTAATGCATTGTCTACTAAAACAGAGTCTTCCAAAAGTCCTGCAAAAAAGTAAAAAGCTGTAACTTTGAAAGTACTACTTACAATTTTGTATGTAATGTTTAGTGGAAATGTTAAAATTTTTGTTGGCAACAATGAGCGGATGTAAACGTTGACGTCATAACCGCAAATCACGTGACAAAGATGGCGTCTACTCAAGAGAAAGCGCAGTGTGTGGCGTGGTTTTGTGAGTTAAAATCTAGTGTTTTGATGAGAAGAAAATTCCGACAAAAATATCAGAAACAACCACCTGCAGGTTCAAGTATCAAGAGATAGTACGATAAGTTCCTAGTTACCGGAAATGTCTTGGACTTGCCTCGTAGCGGAAGGCCAACAATCAGTGTTGATGTGATTCAGTCCGTGCAGGAAAGCGTGTTGCGAAATCCAAAGAAATCGTTGAAACGCAGATCCTTGGAGCTGCGAGTGCCAATGACAACACTACACAATATTGTTCGTAAGAAAATAAAGGCAAAGCTTGTACAGGAATTGCAGGAATTGACGGGAAGAAGACTGTGACATAAGAAGTGAGTTTTGTGAAATGCTTGCACGGTTAACAGTGATCCAGGGCTTCTTTCAAGGTTACTGTTCTCAGATGAATCCACGTTTCATGTGTCTGGTAAGGTAAACGACACAACTGTAGAATCTGGGGAATTGAGAATCCACACGAATTTGAGACACATGTTCGTGATTCTCCAAAGTTAAATGTGTGGTGTGCCGTTTCAATGAAACACTGCATTGGACCTTTCTTCTTTGATGAAGACACGATGAATGGCGCCAACTACCTCGACATGCTAAAAAACTTTCTTGTTCCGGAGCTTCGGAAGTTAGGCATCATCAATGAGGTCCACCTACAATAGGATGGAGCCCCTCCGCATTTTCCCGAGACGTGCGAGAATTCCTTGATACGCAATTTCCCAACAAATGGATCGGCCGAAGAGGAGTAATCAATTGGCCTGCAAGATCGCCAGATCTCACGGCTTGTGACTACTGGCTTTGGGGACATGTGAAGACAGAAGTTTACAAGCAAAAACCGAAAGATGTTCAGGACCTCCGGAAGAAGATACGTGATATGATTGGGAGTATTATGGATGAAGCACGTCGAAATGCCATTCTTGGGTTCCCGAAAAGACTTCAGCAATGTTTGGATAAATGTGCTCAGCTGGAGGTTTGGCGTTGAAAAAATGCTTGGAAACAAAATTTCAGACTTTCTTACAAGTACACTAAAAGTTTTGTATAAATACAATAAATGGTTACAAAGTTACAGCGTTTTACTTTTCTGCAGGACTTTTGGAAGACCCTGTATACTAGGAAAAAATGTGAAACTCGTATGTCGGTGGAGGATCTTACCCCCCCCCCCCCCTCCAAGGTAAATATGAAATGACGCTTTTGCAAACACACGTTGTCCATTTCAACTTAACTGATTTCATTTTAGAAAAAAAAATGGAAATATTCAGTTTTATGTGTGTACGTTTTTACCTGAAAGAAAAAGAGAGAAGTTGAAGCTGAAATATACTGATTCCAGTTTTAATGGCAAGAATTGCAGACTGGTGAATCTTATGTGATATTATACACAAATTTAGCAGTGAAATCTAATCTTTTATTCTAGTCATAGAAGAAAAAGGAAGGATCCTCTTAGCCTACCTAATCTCCTGGGCTATTCTCTTGATTTTCTGTAATTCAAACATTTACCTTTATAACTAGACGATGTAAATATTCCTTTGCTATAATTAAAGTCCCGTTATGTTGATATCCGTGCAAGTTGATGTGGAACACCAGTTTCTCTTATCAGCTCCTCTTAGTTTTTGTGCTACTAACGACGGCCGACTTGAATCACAAGAAACAACGGTCGAAAGTATGATAGGAGAAACGAAAGAAAGCAATAACTAAGAAAAAGAAACAGAAGAGTAGAATGGACGAAAGAAAGAAAAAAGAACTCAGTTTTTACATGGAATAAAATTTGACAAATACAATATTATTTCTGAACAAAGAACACAAGAAAAATGGTAACTCAATGAAATTCTTAAGAAATGGTAAGAAGGATTATCGTTATACGTCGAATTCGAAAAACTAACAAGTTTATTTCCGGGAAAGGGGCTTGAGCCCGATAGCCTTCTTCCCCTAAATACACCACTGTGTGTCCATATAATTAATTGATTACAATATATGAAAGTACTATTTACATGAATGACGTTAAGTGAAACAATAATAATTACTATAGTTACTTTAGAATTCTTATTCATGTTCTTCATTTGAAAACTAATGGACAGAACAATAGAATTTAAGGTTAGTTTAAAGGGACAAGTTTTGCCGATAGATGTCACTACAGTCTTCGTATCTCTCTTATGTATTTTTTACCTTTCACGAAAATTCACGATTTCTCTTACAAATTTCAACCTAGAGATTTCAAATTTTTCGAGAAGGAACTTCATAACTTATCAAAGACAACAATCCGTGCCGATTTTTTATTTAGAATTTTCTTAATTGTTGAAATGGCTTGTTTGTTGAAAGGGATATCCAAGCCTTTAACAATATAACTGTTTCAACAATGAAGAAAATTCTGAATAAGAAATCGGCACGGATTGTTGCCTTCGATAGGCTATGAAGTTCCTTCTCCAAAAATTTGAAGTCTGTACGTTAAAATTTGTAAGAGAAATTGTCAATTTTCGTGAAAGGTGAAACATACATGAGAGAGATACGAAGACTGTAGTGACATCTATTGGCAAAACTTGTCCCTTTACACCAACCTTAATACAATTTTTCTTACTGCTGCCTTGAACTTATCAACATTTTAAATCAGTTTAACAGTTTGAGGTAGATGACTGAACAATTTAATGGATGTTCAGAAGAAACTTTTCCTACATGTCTCCAATCTACATGAAGGAACATGTACACAGGGTGGCCCAAAAGTAGGTATATACGCCATGCATTGATCAAGTATAACATTCTAGTTTATGGGTTTATTTGCTTCGGCTCTTCCGAGCTTAAGATGTAAGTAAAAACACATTAAGAACAAATAACAAACTAAGTCTACCTGAAGGATAATAAGAAATGATATAAAATGCAATGAGCTGATCAATACCGTACGGTATACCTGCTTTTGGGCCACCCTGTATTTTCTTGAGCTCTTGTATTATGACTATGTATCAGGGTTTGAAAAAAACCCGGGTTTTTTTGAAAAAGCCCAACCCACCTGGGCCCATGTGGGTTTTTTCGGATATTTTCGGGTTTAATCGGGTTTTTTCGGGTTTAATTGGGTTTTTTCGAAATATTTCAATGTCTTTGGGGTAAAAGTGTTAAAATGTGATTTATATTTCAAGATTATCATTGTCACAACTTGCAACAACTTTCTATTCACTGCTGTTTTAAAAAATGGTCGCCATTTTGAAATTTAACGTTAGATCGCCGCCAAAATATATACAGCTAATTTAGTGTGTCTCGTGCTTATATTCTAAAAATTTCAACTTAACAGACCGAAAATTGCACTTTGTAGCGTGGATACCCGCTATTTTTTTAAAAAGCAACCATTTTAAAATTGAACGTTGGTATGCCGCCAAAATCTATACTGGAAATTTAATGTGTCTCGTGCTTGTGTCCTGAAAATTTAAACTTAAAACATCGAAGGTGGTACCCTGTAGTATGTGTGGTACAGGCAGACGAACGAACAAATGTAGATCGAATCATCCCAGAAGCCTCAGTGACGTTTGCCAAATATGAACACCAAATATATTAATTTAACAGCGTAAAATAAATGGTTTTATTTGAAGGTCACTTTCGATATGTTGTGCGTTCAATTAGGTGAAATTCCCGAGCATTTGTTGCAAGACGTTTCTTTCCAGAAAATTAATGAACAAAGATATAATTCATATTTTATAAAGTAAATGTTTCAAAATGTCTTAAATGAAATTAAATATCTTCCAGCGTAAAATAAATAGTTTTATTGTTGAAGTATTCAGTTCCGATGCTTTGTGCGTTCAATTGCGGGAATTTCCCGAGCATTTCTTTCGCGTTCCCCCCCCCCCCCCCCTCGAAAATGCAGGTTTCTTTACTTACATCGAAACTTCCACTAGTACGGAAGTTTGAATTCAGCACTTGATGTAGTAAGTGTTACGTATTTTTCGGAACTCTGAGCATCAAGCTTCTTAAATTTGTCAAGAATTTTTACGCTGTTGTTGGTGTTGATTCTAAAGAATGCTTATTTGAAGAGTAGCAACAAATAACTGAACTAAACTGTTATTGTTGGAAAACTAAATTTTATTGAAGAATACTTTTGTGCTACCATCAAAGGTAAGAAATAATACTGTTTTACTTATGCACTACATATTTACTTGTAGTACCGGCACGTATGCCTTTAAACACGTCAAACGTAGGGGAGACCGGGGCACGTTGGCACGTTCTGAAAAAAGCGAAAACATTAGCGCGCCGGTGCTGCTTTCTTGTTTACTTACTATATGTCACTACTAACTGTACTCGTTTGGAGATGCGCGGGAACAACGGTGCTGCGTCAGTTGAACTTTGTCTATTTTCAGTGCCGGAATGTAAATTTTCCGAGTCCTGAAATTGCTGTTTTGTGTGTTCGTGAAAGCGGTAGAAGCAAATATTTTTGTGTGTGTTATGTAGGTTACAAATAGAGCTTCATAATGTGCTACTTTGAATGCGCCTAATCTTGTCGTTTGGTATAGATATTTTGTAAAAAGAGTAATGGCGACGCGTGGGGCAAGTTGTCACAAATAAGACGGGGCATGTTGTCACTGTGACAATGTGCCCCACTGTGTGTTATGTATAATACAAACGATAGGATTATCTCGGTTTTGCAGACAGTGAGAATATACAAAAGAAAGACAGAGAGGAAAGTACCACCAGTGGAAGATCTACTGGTTGCAGCAAGAGCTATGAAAAGAAATAACAACCCCATATCAATACGTAGGCCTAAAGCTGCTAAAGAATTTCATGTCCACAACAGAACATTGGCAAGATTTTGTGCACGTGTTACAGATGGCGAACTACAGTTCGGCCAATGCTTATTTACATTAGCTTACTCTTCGTAATACTAATACTAGGAAGAATTACTAGTATCATACCAAAACAAGCTTCGCACATATAACTTGGATTCACTACAAAAGAGGTTCGCGATTTGGCTTACAACTATGCAAAAGCGCTAGGATTGAAATGCCCAGAGTCGTGGAATGAAAAGGCCATTGCTGGCCCAGACTGGTAGCCAGTATTTCTGAAAAGACATGGTGATCTTGCTATAAGAACTCCCCAAGCAAATAGTTTTGCACCTATAAACAATGTCAACGAAGGTCCAAAGAAGATTACGATTCTTCCTCAGAGGACGACGATATATTTGTTTAGTTTACGGCGATCCATACAGTGCGAGTACATGTAGCGAGAAGTGGATTCAGTGCATTCGATGTACGGAATCAGCCTATGAAAACTGAGGGAAGCAGAACTTGTTTTACGTGTGTATTAACTGTGACTCTGACGATGATCTCCAGGTATGGTACTTTGTCGAAGCTAAAGGATAAACATTTTCAAACTAGTTTGCGGTGCGTACTAATAAAACGCAACTAAACTTCGTAATAATATTTAGTCCTCTTATAGCTATACAGTAGTCCTATCAGAGGAATTCTTTGCAATTCATAAACTACAATCAGAAACAACTTAAATGCAATTGGCTAATTTTGTGTAGGCCTATTGGAGATGTAGGCTATGATTTGATAATTTCGTCATTTTGTTATGACCTTTCAGTTTGTAGTTTTGATTCCTTAGCTATGAGTTCTGTTTTCATGGCAGTTTTGGTTTTCCTACAAAGCTTGATGTAACAATAAATCTGTTAGGTTGAGAAAATATAAGCTACAGGTCCCCCTACTTTCTTTCCTATTTATCTAATATAGTTTCCCCTTTCATTTAATTATGTTTTGATTCTCTTTCAGACGCTAAGTATTTAATGCTGGTAACATTTACAGTCTTTTTGCATTAGTAATAGTTGCATTAATAATATCTACCAATTTCTGGAAAGTGCCACAAGAATAACATGTGACAATTTGCCCCATATATTGTGACAACTTACCCCGAATATGGGGTACATTGTCACAACTGTATTGATCATAAAACACAGTACATAACTCCAGTTCAGAGCGAGTTACATTGGACAGAGAAATATATGTTATGCACAAGATAACAAAGTATGTGTATACTAAAAATTGTAATTTTCGGCCTTACACGAGCATCACAAGAAAATAAAACGTGAAAATTGTGACAATGTGTCCCGGTCTCCCCTATGAGGGATAACGTCCCTCGGCATAGCCGAGTCGGCGAGCACACTATTTACGGAAAGTATTTTTTAAAATATAAAATTGCATTTTTTTTCAAATAGGCTATAAGCATTATCAATACATTAATTTGTTATATAATTATCTCAAGCTAAGGTAAGGTTTTTTCGTTTATTCAGTGCATTCAGAAATTTATAAAGGTCTTATGTAGATGTTGTATACCTTAACGTGAAAGCATTTAATTCGCCCGAGGAAAGTCCAAAATTTGATAAAAATCACTTTCAATGTGATCAACTTAGTTGTAGCAATAATATATTAACAAAAAGCTCAAAAACCCAGGTGGGTTTTTTCAAGTGGGTCCAACCCGAAAAAACCCGGTGGGTTTTTTCGGGCTGGGCCCACTTGGGCAAACCCTGCTATGTATATTTACATTTTTGCATATTTCCTCATTACACTACCTACTATCCATTTCATAAAGATAGGCCCCTGATTTCGCGGTGCTGCCGTGACGTTCACTGAAAATTTATATTGCATTGTTGTACCTCGTTAGAATTGTTGGAATGTTGTCTTTTCAATACTTAAGGCATAAAAATTTTCTTTGTACTGTGAAGTGAGAAAAAATAGGAATGAATGAAAAAATGGGCATATTTTATAGTACTTTTATAGTAGGAAAGGAGACCATGTGAAATAATTTCCATGTGCACGATATGTAGGTGCATCTATTACCTGTAAGTTCTGAAAATTTCATTACTCAACACGTAGTGATTTTCTTGTTATTCAGTAAAAAGTGAGACATCATTATCTCTGAATTGCTGTGGTGTAATAATAATAATAATAATAATAATAATAATAATAATAATAATAATAATAATAATAATAATAATAATAATAATCATCATCATCATCATCATCATCATCATCTTTTAGAAGATCTTAAAGTAACTTTTTCGACCAAATTTGTTTCAAGTTCTTTTAAAAGATAAACAATGACAAATATGGCATGATTTTCTCAACTCTGCGCCCTTCGATATCGCAGTTTATACGGAGTGCTACGTTGCCACATTTTCCTGGCGCAACACTCTCAGCTCGACGGGTATTTAAACTTGTCACGTACACTGTCTGGCACTTTTTAGAGGTATTTTTAAAATTTCTTATCTCTACAGATTTTTAACCAATTTCTTAGAAATTAACAGGATATACTGTAAACGTACCAATTGTTTAAAATTAGAAAAACGAACTGTTCACCTTGTTCGGATTTGCATGTGATGGTCCTCGCAAATATGTTGCTTTTTGTCAACTTTTTCACTTACTGCACGCAGTACAAAATAGACTCACAAAGTATATGATATGATACAATCTTAGTTGATATGTAATACTGAGTTTACACTTCACATAAAATCTGTTTTCAGATATAGAAGTCCCAATACTTCTCTTTAATGGTGTACATTTCGAAGCACTTTCCCCTGTAAAATCCAACTTCATGTACCAGACAATAAACGCTAATATTTTATTAAAAACTTCCTTTCACCGTGCGGATGCTACGCACTTTGCATCTCATTTGTCCTATTTTATTAGGATTAGCGGGTATTGGAGGAACTTTGTACGGGCAATAGCCCCTTGCTATCAGCCTTCCACCGGGTGAAGACTGAGATAGTCCCTGTACTTCAATGCCTGCTGAGTGCAGCAGTTTTTCTGCTCGTTCGCATAAAAAGTTCGAAATGCGATATGTTTTCCTCCTTTCTTCCTGTACAGTATGTGAGCATTAATATGTAAAGTCAAACAAACAAAAACAGCTTTTCCACCATTTGACAGACGTACTAATAGCTCTTGCGTAGTTGATTTGTAAAAATCGCGTAAATCTGGCTTCCGTACAAAGCACACGTGAATAATTAGTATAAAATGGTTCTTGTTTTCAATTGAAGTAACACGCTTTCACTTAGAAAACAAAGATTTTTCTTTTTCTCAATCTGCTGCTTCGCGCATTGATTCATTTCTTTTTTCTATTATTCGCGACAGGAGCTCATGTAGTTTGGATTCTACGTTAATAAGTAGGTCCACGTCTCATAACGGGACGTTAAACTCAACTATAAAACTTCATCGGTAAAAACAGCTGAAACACTGAAATACTCTGTAGATAGCCCAGCATTTTGATCAATTCCCGGGACACCATTAAACAGGGGTTTTGCATTTATTTGGATTTTATCACTCCAAGCTACATCGGAATCTGCTTTCGAATAGGAACGAAGCGTTTTTTTTTCTTTCTTTTCTTTCCGGGAGCAACCTCAGGTTCACTTGAAACAGAGTTACTATCTTGTTCAGTCTCGGATACGCCACTGAGCACAGAATAACCAATGTCAGTACTATTCACTACTATCTAACTCATAACCATCTAAGTCGGAGTCATTCATCAGTTCTGCAATTTCATTATAGCTCAAAATTTTGCCTCTTCTTTCTATAATACCGCCTCGTAGAAGGAATATCCATATTTTTTTTTTCAATAAAAAAACATGAGAAATGCTCAGGAAAATACAAATGCACATTCGCCTGTCTCATTGCAATGAACACATATGAGTGTGTGTGTAAGTTTTTGACGCTTACGAACCGAAGGGAAATGTTGAAAGCGCAATCAGAGCGGCGTGATTAGACACAAAAACAGTCCTCGTCTCCTACACTTTGCTTTAGTTTTCTTTCGTTGAAAGAAAACAAAGGACCCATGTTTCTCTATTACATTCGGCAGGAGAATTGATAGCAGAACAACTTGGGTGAACACGTGATTGTCAGGGCTATATTTCTTTTTCCTTTAACATGTTCGTAAGCTGGAAAGTGTGTATATTGATAGACCTCGAGGTAGAAATGGAGCCGTTGTTAATAAGTGTCCAGGAAGATAGCAGGAGCTATGATGAGTCAACAAGTGACGAAAGTGAATGAGATAAGTAGATTAAGAAATGAATTTTTGGATGTGTTACTTCAACGTTTTATTTCGATTACATTGAGATAGGTACATGCATTGTTATTATTATTAAGATGTTGTGAAAGGTTATGAGATCTTAAAATACTTTTTTCCTATTACATTCTAACGAAGTAGGCTCCGCGCTGCAAGCTTTGTGAACGCGACAATACAACACAACAGCGTTGCCGCACTTCCAGTTACTGTATGCTGTTTTTTCATATAAGCGCGGGAAATTTAAAGGCTGGGTTGCAACATGGCTCTCCGCTTAACGCAAGAATATGTAGGAATAAACTTTTTAAAAATAAATATATAAATAAATATTCTACCAACTAAACCCTTTTTGTTAAAAGTTTCAAATATTTGGAACACTAGAGTTCCAAATTTTCGAATTGTGTTTTATACGGTTCTCTATCTACTACGGTAAAGGAGATCAGACCGTCATACATTTATTTCTATTACACAAAAAGTATCAAGTGATGAAAATACGTTAAACACACTTCTCACAACTTACAGTTAATGGATGCATCTACATATTGTACACAGCAAATTATTTCATGTGACCTCCTTTTCGAGATATAGTCCTATAAACATTGATTTAACAAATAAAGTACTATAAAATACGCACTTTTTTCATAAATTTCTATTTTTTCTCTCTATACAGTACAAAGAAAATTTGTATATCTTAAGTATTGAAAAGGCAACATTCTAAGAATTTCAACGAGGTACAATGCAATATAAGTTTTGAGTGAATGTCACGGCAGCAGCGCGAAGCCAGGGGCCTATCTTTATGAAATGGATAATAGTATGTAAAGCGAAGGCAGAGTTAGCACGTTTAAATTTTCTACATAATGGTTTGCAGTGAGTTCTTTCATTATTTTGTGTGGTAGTCCTGATAATTTTCTTTTGTGCTTTGACCTTATAAATATTACTTAGTGTGACCTTATAAATATTACCCCCCGTAACTTAATTCCATATGTCATACGAGATTCCACGAGGTCCCGCACAATCTATATATGTACATATAAATAGATTCACTATGTGACTTAATAACTCTTGAACTACGAGACCGATTTCGTTGAAATTTTCAACATACATGACATTCGGGTCTGGGATGGTTTTTATCATTTCACTTTGACGGTACAACGTAGGAGAAGGCAAGGGGATATATATATATATATATATATATATATATATAACTCGAGGGCCGCGGTGGCTCAGTGGTAGAGCGTTCACCTCTGGTCCTTGGGGTCCCGGGTTCGATCCTAGCCCCCACCAAGTGAACTTTCTGGTGGACAAACATCGTGTGCGTGGGTTTCCTCGGGGTTCTCACGTTTCCTCCCACTTTCTTCATTCCACCATTTCATTCATTACTCATCATCACCGTCTCCTTTAGACTCACTGGCATAACTGGGACGTAAAACTCAAAGATTTCATTTTATTTTTTTTTTCAAAAATAACTCGAATCACGAAACCGATCTCGATCAAATTTGCCACACAGATGAAGTTCGGGTCTGGATTTTTTTTTTTTTTTTAATCATTTCAGTTTGCAGGTACAACTTGGGGGACGACGATGGGGAAAAATATTTTAAAAATGATCGAAAATGACCAGACATTAATATCGAATCCATAATTTTCGGCGTCGCTGAGATGAATAGTGGCACTTCCCATGCCGTTTAAATCCAAATTCAGCCTCGCACTTGGGGGAGGAGGAGATATATAAAAATGATCGAAAATGACCGATATCAGAGAGCGCTTCAGTAATAGTAAAAAATGACTGACTAACGGAACATTTTTTTTTTTTTTATTTTAATCCAGCGAAGCGGGAAATTGATGCTTGTACCTAATAGCATACAAAAATGAAACTGATCTTATGGGTAATCATCAGAGTGAAATCATGGGAAAATGGCTCAACCGTCTAAAACAAAATTTTGGAACTAAGTTGTTGAATACCTTGACCTGGATTTTTATCATGTCAGTTTTGATTAAAATTAGGGATGGGCAAAACCGGTTTTTATAAAAACCGAAAACCGGTTTCTATAAAATAAACCCGAAACCCGAAAACCGACATTTCGGTTTTCTCCAAAACCGGTTCGGTTTTTCACCGACACTGGTTTCGGTGAAAACTTTTCGAAAACACACAAAACTATTTCTGTGAAAATGGACTCGGTTTCCGGAGAACAACGAAACACCATTCTGGTCAGAAATAGAACAAATTTTGGAAAAAAACTGGAATCGGTTTTGAAGAAAACCGAAACCGGATCAGGTGAAAAACCGAACCGGTTTTGAAAAAAAAAAGATAACCGATTTAGGAGAAAACCAATAACCGGTTTCGGAGAAAACCGAACCGGTTTTGAAGAAAACCGAAAAACCGGTTTTTGTGCCCACCACTAATCAAAATGCGTATCCTAAAGAAGAGGGAGCTGAGAGATCCATTATTAGAGCAACCCACATTATGCTTTTTTTTTCCAAAGTATGCTTTACTGTTAATTTCAAACATTGTTTTACATTAATCATATATAATGTATAATATTTACTATACATTAAATATTCTAAATATATTGAGCTATTTATTAATATTTTATGCAAGCAATTTCTTTCATATTCAATAAACTTTCTATTTAATGCACTATGAAGAGAGAGATATGCTTTAGTCGAAATGAAATGAAATGAAATCTTTTAGTTTTACGTCCCACGTTTATGCCGGTTAGGCTAAAGGAGACGGTGATGATGACAGATGAATTAAGTGGTGGAATGGAGAAAGTTGGGAGGAAACGGGAGAACCCCGAGGAAACCCACACACACGGTGTTTGTCCACCACAAAGTTCACTTGGCGGGGGCTGGGATCGAACCCGGGACCCCAAGTATGCTTTATTCGAGTCGTTTTTTTTCTATCACTTGTACGCCTTAGAGGTGCATATATACAAAAAGGGAAAGTAAAAGATGCCACCAAAAAGTACAGAAAGTGTTCAAGTTCAAGATGTACACATAACAATATAGTGTGGAGTTCCTGTGTACTATTCATTGTTGGCGGAAAGTTTTCTTCTTTTCCTTTTTTTTTTCTTTTCTCCACGTCAAAGGATTACACCGAAAAATTTACAGAAATAAAAATAAGCATTTCATTGTTGCATTGTAAATATTGTTTTGTTTTTTTAAAATATTAATACAGTATGTTAAACTTGCAGTTAAACGTAATTTTCCAAGAATTGTGCTATATATTTAAAATTATGCTTTATACTTTATTTTCTAAAATTATGCTTTATTATGATTTTAAAATTAGTTTCTTCTGAACCCTTAGACAACCACAACTATGTTCAAGGTACTAACCATATGTCTAAATTGCTATTATGTTTTTGGGTTGCCCTAATCATTATATATATGAAAACTTTAGTATTTCATGAGCCCGTCAAATTAGGACAATGTAATTCGTGCATAAACTCCTCATTGCAAATAAATGAACACTGCCCAGTGTTTTAGAAAATTCTCGCTTTTAGGGGAAAGGAAGCATTTTATATACGAGGGATGATCGAAAAAAGGTTACAAAGCCTATTATGGCTTAGGTGAGAGACATAGCTGGAAGATCAACACATCTGATGGTAGAGGGCACTCAACAATAGTCCTCGATCTAATCACAGTTTTTGTTCAGCTGCTTATCAGAAGGGCAGATAAAGTTTTCTATACCATTTGTAT
This sequence comes from Thermobia domestica, assembly GCF_964235325.1. Lineage (NCBI taxonomy): Eukaryota > Metazoa > Arthropoda > Insecta > Zygentoma > Lepismatidae > Thermobia > Thermobia domestica. The sequence goes on from NC_137467.1 coordinate 19,287,768, forward strand.
AGAAATCCCCGTCAAGTTCTCGTAACCACCGTGAGGCAGCGGTTTTAACATAATCACAGTGGCCAGCCATTTTTGCTTTAAAACACGGAAAAGATTAAAGTCACTGTGGCTAGGTCAGGACTGTAGAAGTGGGGGCGCGGTGGCTCAGTGGTAGAGCGTTCACCTCCGGTTCTTGGGGTCCTTGGTTCAATTCCAGCTCGCGCCGTGTGGACTTTGTGGTGGACAAACACCGTGCTTGTGGGTTTTCTCGGGGTTCTCCCGTTTCCTCCCACCTTCTTCATTCCACCATTTCACTCATCTCTCAGCATCACCGTCTCCTTTAGCCTAACCGGCATAACCGTGGGACGTAAAACTTAAAGATTTCATTTCATTTCAGAACTGTAGAAGGGTCCTCTAGTCGTTCCAAGTATAATGTCAGTGGCTGAAGTACTGGGCCTACAGCTGTGTTCAAGGTTGTCATTGGTCCGTCTTTCTTTGAAGGCACGACACCATTACCCTACATGTTGCTTTAAAATTTAGTCCTTCCTCTGCACCTCTACAATCTGCCTATAAAAGTCAGCAGGTGTAGTATTTTTTTAGCTCACAGCAACAGTACCAGTGACCTCACTTCTACTTTGGATAAATTTTCCAAACAAGTCACCATTTTTAATGTCGGCTTCTCGGGTATACATGATCGGAATCCGAAATTTTCAAACCTGCCTCAAGACAGACAGGTTATTAATCTACAAATAACTTTTCGTTAAGTTACAGTGAATAACATTAAAAGTTTTATGTTTTGTAACCTTCTTTTTCGATCATCCCTCGTATATATATATCCAGGGGCGGTTCCAGGATATGATCAAGGGAGGGGCTAAACCATATTTTGCAGTTTTATTCAGTGTAAAGCAGGATTGAAGCTCATTATATCCAGTGTATACCTGACCGTCAAGGGGGAGCTATAGCCCCTATAGCCCTCCCCTTGGATCCGCCACTGTATATATATATATATATATATATATTTCACACTGAGAGAGACATTGTATGATGTTTCTGATTCCATCACGGGAAAACGCCTCAATCGTTTGAAACGAATTTTCGAACACAGAACCTATCTGGAGCTGGCTTTTTATCATCTCACTTTGATTCCAGGATATATTCTAAAGGAAATATGCTGGAGTCAAAATTCACGTAGAAAATACAGTATCTCAGGAGCCCCTCAAGCTAGAAACATGGAACTTGGTATACAAAGTCATCATTAAAAATAAGCGGGCATGTGTGTCATTGTTTATTTCCTGTTTTGAGGAGAGGAAATATATTTTTCACTACATCGAAATCTACGTTATCTATGTTTGTGACCGCATTACGACAAAACGGGTGACTCGTTTGAAATGAATTCTCGAACATGGTTAGTACCTACGTCAAGCTGAACTTATCTGATGTTGCTTGGATTAAGGCGTGTGTCCTAGGGAAGTAAAGAAGGTCGAAAATGGTTTTTAACATTACACTTTCATTGAAATGTTTATCCTAGGAAGGGGTTAGGGAGGAGCAGGGTTGGCAAAAACCATGGTTTTTATTGAAAAAACCAAAAAAAAAAAAAAATTTTTTTTGGTTTAAACCCGTTTTTTTTTGTGTGTGTGTGTGTTTAAACCAGGTTTTTTTGGTTTAAATAATTTACTCTATGTATTTATATTAGATATGGACAGAAATTAGTTTGTTTCGCCTTGATGTTATTATGCAACAACAAGGTTATGCTGGAAGGGGTCACATAAGCTTAAAGCGGAATCCAAACCGCTTCTGGGCTTCATCCAAGAAAAATTGTCCATTTCGTCACGAAACCGGGACTAATTGGTCACAAATGCGATAAAAAAAAATACGTTGTACTGATCTTTACACAGGCCTAGTTGTTAATATAATTGTCAAGAGTCATTTCAGAAGGACAAAACGATAAACAGTTACACAAGTAAAAACATTATACAATTATATATAAATCGAGAAACTCCCGCCTTAGCCATTGGGAAAATCCTGTTATTACTTTAAATGCATTTGTATATAAAATTTATATAAAATTTTAAGGTCAACGTATCATAATCACTACACTAAAACTGAGGTATTAAATTACAAATTTGGTATGTAGATCTCATTCAATAAAATTAAAACAAAGTCAAATCCAAGCTGATGTTGGTAGCTGCGTATGCAGTTGATAAATTTTGCCAATTTCTATAAATATATTTAAGCAACCTTGGCTTCTTTATAAAACAACAGGCATTCAGGCAAGTAGAAATATATAATTTGGTTTCATTTTGTATGTTTAGGCTTAACATCCTTATGAAATACCAAGGTTACCACGGAGAAGACTTTCGCTTAAAGGGACACACCTCGAATCGCTACTTGGTTTACACATGAAAGATGGGTTGTGGTTCGACCGAGAATTGAACACGGGAACCCTTGATTAAAAGGTGAAAAGTACATAAACATAATGCAGATGGTTTCATATGTGGAGACGTCACCATGAAGTTCACACGATAAAAAGCATTTTTCGTGTTTTTTTTTTTTTTTTTTTTTTTTTTTTTTAAACCAGCCAACCCTGGGGAGGAGTCCAAATATTTTCCATAAATCTGTTTGCCGCGACGAAAAACGGAAATTTCAGCTAGTATGAGGCATTGTGGGTAATAAGAACAAATTCAAAAAAAGTTACGTGTAATCCCAGAACTCGAAAAATTACAGTTGAGGTGTCGCAGCATTAATACTAAACTGCTCTGTGGTAGATAGTTCTCTTATCCCTATATATAGTAAATGTCGTTCCGCTTTCTTGTAAAAATACAGTTTCAAAATAAATGGACGACTACTTTTGCTGTAGATGCAAGAAATGAACAATAAATGGATCAAAAATGTATAGTGGCAACAAAGGCCTATTTCTGTGAGATCGGTCTTAATATTGTCTTTCCATCTCCGCCTAGGTTTGCCTAATGGTCGTTTTCCGATTGGATTTTCAGTTAAGACTTTGAAAGCGTTCCTACTTTCTTCCATCCTGGCTACATGACCTGCCCACTTGAGTCTCCAAGACTTCGTGACCCTAACAATATTTGGAAAAGGTGTAGATTATGCAGTTTCTCGTTATGAAGTTTCAGCCATTCGCCATTCTCGTTCCTCTTGCGTCCGAATATTCGTTTCAGGATTTTATCCTCAAATACTTTCAGTCTGCGTTCTTCCTTCAAAGTAAGCGACCATGCTTCGAAACTATACAGCACAACGGACATTATTATCGTTTTATATATTTTAAGCTTCAAATTCCTCGACAGAATTCGCGAAGACAAAAGACTTTAAACTGAATAATAACACGAATTCTTTGCTTTCTGTCGACATTTAGTTTTTTCGTGGATATAGTTTTTGGTCTGTTAATACTGATTTTACATATTTGAAAGTATCTACTTTGTCAAAAGTATTATTTGATATTTTGATGTATCTGTATTACGATCACAGAGAATTTTCATGTACAGTATTTAGTTTTCTCTGCATTTACTTCTAAACCCGAGTAGTTCTTACATACATAAGAAATCGGCACATTCATTAAAAGTTAAACACACCTGGATCAATTTATTTTTTGTAATTTATAATTTGTATCCGAACAGGAAATTACAATATACGGTACAATTTGAGAAAAAATACATTTGAAATAGTACACAATATGAGCGTAAAATATGAGTACGACATTAATTCCTTGGATAAATGAAACCGTAAAACACTCCAAATTTTCAATAAAGAGAAAATCACCAAATCAAATATGGCCAAATAAAATTAAAAAAAAAAAATCATCTTACTTTGACATTGACTGTCCTATGAATTACGGAAGGTAACAGAAAAATTCGATTTTAGTATAGCTCTTACGTCTCCTAGAAGCTTAGAAAAATATATGACAGATATTAGAAGTTATTTTGTTAATAAAAGAAAGCGCATGGCAAAAATGAATACTGATACTAGAAGTAAGGAACATGTAACGGATGCAAAAGAAGAGGACACAGAAATTTCGGTTCATGCTAAAAGCAATAACGGCTCGCAAAACATTGTTATATATTGAAAAACCGCTGTATGAGAGCTAAAGGACCTACATTAAATTTAGGTACGGGTAATGTCGATAAAGAATGGGATTATAAATGAAATCTTTCAGTTTTACGTTCAAAATTAAAAACAAGAAAGCAAGTGAATTGATAATAAAGTGTAAAGTAGTAAATACAACGCTGGCAGTACATTGCTGTTTAAAATATACCAAAAAAAAAAAGTTCGTTAGTGTACAAATTGCAACAGCACTTTAAAGAAAAAAAATCAATTCACGAGGAAAACCATCCTTTTACTGAAATAACTTTGTTTACGATATTCTTCTCTTGTGTCTAATAGAACATCGATTGTATCAATAGTATTCCCAGAGTTCCCTCTCTTTCCCCCAAAAAATTCCACGTCATTTCCAGGACGTTTCCAGGACAAATCACCAATTTTCCAGAACTTCGACACAGGAAGTATAACAGGATTGCAACTGTAGGTTCAAAACTCACAACAGTGAAATGAAAAGTACAGTGACTTATGCAGTGAATATTAATGAGAGTACAGTATTAATACACAAAACGGAGCGTAATGTGCTTTTTTTCCCCCTCCCAACTCTTACATCCACCCGATCCACCCACATCCAGCACCATGTATTTTCATTCTTTCTACACGACATTTTAATTGTGCACCGAACAAATTTACAAACAACAAAAATATACTTTTCGTGCATGGCATCTTCATTGCGTGACAGTGTGACAGATATAATTAGGGAGAAAAAAGGAATTATATTACAAGTTTTTCAACTGAGTACGGAGTTGTGCGATTTCTTCATTTACAGACATTCTCTTTCTTCTTTAGCGAAGCTGTTCTATGCGCATTTAACTTTGCCAATAAAGTAAAGCAAGACTTCTGCTCTCCTCATGTGCAAGCTGGTTTGCCCAAAGCTTCACTTGTTTCCATTAATTTCAGTTTTCTTTCACTGCAGCTGCTGTACAGTTTCACTTATCTCTCTTCTCTTGCTCTGCACTTGACTTTCTCTTTCAGCAATCCTTACTTTCTCCAGCTCTCTCATACAGCGTTGCCTTGCATCCTAATTTAAACAACTTAAACAAGTCAGCAAGTTTCTTTGGTATAGCAAAGAATTGAAAAAATGAAATGAAATGAAATCTTTAAGTTTTACGTCCCACGGTTATGCTGGTTAGGCTAAAGGAGACGGTGATGATGAGAGATGAGTGAAATGGTGGAATGAAGAAAGTGGAAGGAAACGGGAAAACCCACGAGCACGGTGTTTGTCCACCACAAGGTCCACACGGCGCGAGCTGGGATCGAACCAGGGATCCCAAGCACCGGAGGTGAACGCTCTACCACTAAGCCGCCGCGCCTCCCAGCAAAGAATTGAGTTTCACCTAGCTATGACGCTGTCACAATAGCATTCATAAGAAATTTTACTGAAGAGTAAGTACTGTTGCGAAATAAACTGATTATGGAGGATTGATACTGGTACAAAGCACAGTATCTAGAGGATAGTGCTAGTGAAGACAGCATCCAAGAATGAGTTGACAGACTACTGGATGAAAGAAGAGACCACCCTGTTGGGAGAAAGAAAGCACACCAACCACCTACACATGCAGGATCATGACAAATTATTATTCAGCACAAAAACAGGAATAGCAAACCAAAATAACAATCAATTAAAATCTTCATTATAATTATGAAAAATCTGACATTCAGTATTGCTGTAAATTTCAAGGACAGAAATGCATTTTTAAGGACATTTCCAGGACAAAATCAATTCAAGGACATTTCCAGGTTTTTCAGGACGAGTGGGAACCCTGTATTCCGCTTCTATTGAAGCTGACTGGGTATAGTTTGACCATTGCGACTTGAGGCAAGTGCAATAATGATCCATATGAAGCCAAAAATAAAGCACAGAATATGGAAATACGTACCAGCTTCGAAAAACTGTCATACCAATTCTTCTCTAATATAAAGCTCATTTTACAAGGCAACCTGCAAAGTTAAATGTCCAGAGCCTTATCACTAAGATCATACAACTTTCGTAAAAAAGATATTTAGAAAACTGAAATGGAACAAAGAACAGAAAAACCAATTACCTTTTCGCTTCTTCCTCCAGCCGTTGTTGACGTTCATCTAACTCTATGTGTTTCTTGGTGAGTTTATCGTCTTCTTGTCTCCTCATTTCTTCCATCTGTTTCTCCCACGCTACTTCGTGTTCCCTCAGTGCTTTTCCTTTCTCCTGAAAAAGGGAAAAGAGATTTTAAAATGTACCAATGGTAATGCTAAAACTGCACAGTATGTCGGAAAAGTAATGAAACTTCTTTTACGTTACAAATAACCACTAGCTCTATCTATTAAGGATGGTGTAAAGGGACAAGTTTTGCCAATAGATGTCACTACAGTCTTCGTATCTCTCTCATGTATGTTTTACCTTTCACGAAAATTTACAATTTCAACCTACAGACTTCAAACTTTTAGAGAAGGAAGTTCATAACCTATCGAAGGTAACAGTCCGTGCCGATTTTTTTATTTAGAGTTTCCTTAATTGTTGAAACAGTTATGTTGTTAAAGGTTTGGATATTCATTTCAACAATCAAGTCATTTCAACAATGAAGAAAATTCTAAATAAGAAATCGGGACGGATCGTTACCTTCGATAGGTTATGAACTTCCTTCTGTAAAAATTTGAAGTATGCAGGCTGAAATTTGAAAGATAAATCGTGAATTTTCTTGAAAGGTAAAAAAAAAAAAAAAAAAAAAAAAAAAAAAAAAAAAAAAAAAAAAAAAAAAAATTACGAAGACTGCAGTGACACCTATCGACAAAACTTGTCCTTTTAAATTAACCGTAAAGCAACAGATTATCAGAAAGCTGGATATCTGTTCAACAAAACGAGACCACAGTCATGAGAACCGATTAACGGGGTGTCAAGATATAGCAAGAAACGTGTCTGGTGTCACCTCGTCACAAAAACACGATGGAACAAAGAGCCATTATTAAATTTTATTTCAAGCTAGATAAAACATTTAGATAAACACTGGAAATGTTGAAACAAGTGTGATAAAACAAGTGGCTTATCTCGTACACGTGTGTTCGAAAGGTATACGCGATTCCAAGACGATCGGGAGTCCTTGGAAGACGACCCAAAGCTAGGCAGACCGAAAAACAAAAATCGTGATTATACTTCGGGCATTCGTTCCACAGGGTCAGACTGTTAACGGTGAATATTATCTGGCTGTTATGGAGCGTTTGTGGAAGCGAATCGTTCGCGTAAGGTTCACAAGTGCCAAGCAGTTTGTCTTTATTGCATGATAACGCACCATGTCACAGAACCGTCGCAGTTCCTGATTTTTTGGCCAAAAAATAAACCTGTGTGCTTCTCATCCTCCGTTTTCGCCTGATTTATCGCCGTGTGACTATTTCCTATTCCCAAAATTAAAATTGGCCATAAAAGGAACATTTTATGACAATGTTACACACGTCCAGTCTGCCGTGACGAGGGTCATTGAGGCAATTCCGAAAAAGGACATTCAAAACTCTATGCTAGCATTGGTTGAACGTGCCCAGTAGTGTACTGTCGCGGAAGGGATGTATTCTGAATAAAAAGAAATAGAGTTGGTAAAATGCCTAATTCTTTTTTTTTTTTTAAATAAAAAGTACCGTTATTTTTCCGACATATTGAGTAATTAATACGTACACAGTACGAGTATTTTATAGAATACAACGAATTCACAGAATACAAGATTTTTACACCATTTTTGCAATCAGAATATGATTAGTATTGTTTAAAAAACGGAAAGAAAAACACCATGATTATTTTTTTTCGAATTGAAAATTTATTTGAAATTTGTTGTGTAATACCACAATGAAAACAATTTTTAAAAAATGATTATATTAACTTTGTATTCCATTTTTAGCATTTACTACAATTAGCAGTAATGTCATTCCACTTATGATCTATATTTCCATTATCCAGATTGAGTTTCGGATTTCTTATTCGGGTGAAAAAGTACTCAAACACAATTCTGACTGTGTTCGTGAAGCAAGGATGATTGCTATATCTATAACAATCTGATGCTCTGTTTCTTTTAAGTACCTAAATAAACCTACAGTGGACTCCTCATACCTCAAATCTCTGTTCTTTCACTTTGGTTATATTTCTTTTCGTCATATCTATATAGAAATTTGAGCAAGGGCAAACGATCTCATAGGTTCCGGAAGCGGCCAAATCGTCCTAATAATAATTTTTTAACTTAGAGTGATTTTAAAACTAGTCACAGATTCATTCCAGATCAAAATTCGAAAAGATTGATGGCAAATTTTGATCCAACACTGAGTTTTTTATCTTTCTTTTTCAAACTGTCGATTTTCGAAATTACAGGGTGGTCCAAAAGTAGATATACACCCCTGCATTGATCAAGTATAACATTCTAGTTTATGGATTTATTTGCTTCGATTGTTCCGAGCTTAAGTTATAAGTAAAAAGACGTTAAGAACAAATAATGAAGAAACTAGGTCTACCTGTTTGATAACAATAAGAAATTATACAAAATACGGGACGGGACTGTATGCCTACTTTTGGGCTACCCTGTTCTGTTTTTCTAGAGTGTGTCCCAAGCTGCAATTTTTCATTTTTCCAGAGTATGTTACATTAATACTAGTGAGCACAAAAACAGTCCCTGATTTGAAAAGGGCTAATTTGATAACTTGAATACCAAAAGTACTATTCTGTTCAAACATTCGCAGTAATTATATAAGCTCAAAAGTTTTTCGTGGTGTTGACTGAAATTACAAACACACATGTGCGCGCCATCTGTTACGTTACGTGGGAACCATCGAGAAGACGATAATCCAGCTCCAGCGAAACCTTGTGAAGTGCCGTTGATGTATTGGAGTTTATAGTTACACTAACGCGTTCCTGAAGATCTGGTAAACCTTGTCTATGTAGCTACACTACTCAGAACCTTGAGTAATCGTCAGGAACGCATCAGTGCATGTATAAACTCCATTACATCGGGAACGCTTCACAAGATTTCGAAGAAGAGTATCGTTTCGATAGTTCCCGCCCGCGTAACAGAGGCGCACACATTGTAATTCAATTAGTACCGCTAAAACTTTTTGAGTTTATGCAGCTACTGTGGAAGGCTTAGCAGAATAGTAGTTTTGGTATTAAAATTATATTCTTCTCAAATCAGGGACTGTTTTTGTGCTCACCCTGTACTATTCTACAAAACACTCTAGAGTGTTTTCTAGACTAATCTTGTCTTAATTTTTCAAGGCAATGATAAGGCACATTGTGATTGTTTTTTTTTTTTTTTTTTATCTAGTTTAGTGAGTCTTCATTCATAGTGAGAGTACTATTCAAATTTAATATAAAATCGCCATTTAAAATTTTCTTTTACAGAAGATATGTACAAGCAACATAGAAAGAATGAAAAAAGTTATTGACTGGACGGGGACTCGAACCCATGATCTCCGACATACCGTGCCGATACCAGAGATCCCGGGTTCGAGTCTCGGTTCAGTCAATCACTTTTTCATTCTTTATACGTTATTGAATTCGCACCTACAGAGGATTTGGTGTGTAAAAATAAGTTGAAATCGGTTGTTTCCTCCTTTTATTAATATATGAGTTCAAATACTTCAATTTGAAATTTCTGTTATTTTCTAATTTGTTTTTCAAATAATGAGGGTATCTTCTTTTCGGATAGTCCTAAGACAAGGGAATCTACACAATGGTTCTAGCATGGCATTCGAGAAATTACTGAGGGAAGTACCAGTGGTTAGTGAAATAATTCAATAATGATTAACTCTTTTACGGATACAAGGTTAGTATTATTTTTATGTTACTGATTAGTCTCTTAAACATATCTAAAGTCGACCTATACTGTTGAAAGTGTAAAAAAAAAAAAACATTTGCGCAATTCGGATAGCCCACACTTAACCTATCACGACATTTTGTTGAATGCCTTCATTCAATCATAATGACCTACCTATACTGCCTATATCGTCGTCTGAGATTCAATACCGCGTAAATAACATTTCTCCTTGGTCTGGAAGTGGGCGTACCCCTCCCTTTAGTTTCAACAGTATAGTGTTAGTTATGGTAGAATGTTCACAGTTACCTTCAAGTCTTAAGAGTCATAAACATCGCTATGGTCACCACCCATGTCGTAACACAGCTGAATTCTGCGCCAAGCTCTCGCAGGTGTTTTGAGAAGATACTCCGAAGTCACGAGGGTGAAGGCGTGCTCCACAGCTGCTCGTAATTCCTGCGTTGTGTGATATCGAGTGTTTCTTACTTGTTGCTTTATGAAACCCCAGAGAACATTGTCTGGTGTCGTCAGATCGGGACTTCTTGGAGGCCAGGCAAAGGGAGCTGGTGAAGATGTCACTGCAGATACAGCAGATATCGATGCCACAGCCAACACCAGAAAACAAATGAAGATGGATAGCAATGTTGCCAGACAATGTCAACCAATGTTACCAGACAATACCAAGCCATGTTACCAAACAAATGCGGGTAAAATCTAAAACCGTCAGAAAATACCAATTAGGGATACGCCCACTTCCGGCCCACGCTGTACAGAAGAGACAAAGAACTGTTTGAAAACTAGCTTCAGCCTCAACATACGCGGTATTACTTTGAGGGACTAACAGAGCCATTTATCGTGATATAGGTGTACTACTTAACCAGATTGTGCGCCAACCTATACTGATTCTAATGGTATTAAAAACTCAAATTAGCCAAAATTGGAGATACGCGGTGTTGAATCTCAGACGCCGATATGTGGATTAAGAGCAATTGCCAATGACCATCTCTATCAAGATATATACCTGCAAAGTTGGGTCAAAAAGTTTTGCTTGCATGCAAAATTGAGGGTATCTGTGGAGAGCAATATCTTTCTTTGACTGTGTTTTTTTTTTTTTTTTTTTTTTTTTTTTTTTTTTATCTTGCCAGAGCAAAGGAAAAAAAAGCATGCTTTAGGCTTGAAATGCGAATGAATAAAAAGTGTTTCAAAAGTTACTACTTTGGATAATTCCTGAAAAGTTTTACAAAGTGACGGGATTTGTTCAGTGTATAGAACAAAGAAAAATCAGTGCAAATTGCTTCCATGTCACTAAAAATACGCAACTATGCACGAATCAATTTCAGACATAAGCAAGACAATAAAAGAGAAATGCTCAAAGCAATTCTGAAAAATGTAACATATAAAATTAAAAGTGACTATTTGACTTCATAGCTAGGGGCACAAGTTTTTCCCAGTAAGAATTTGAAAATTTCGCGTTTCATTTTTCATATTTCGCGTTTTGTCGCATTTTCCAAATTAAGTTTCGCATTTTGTAGCTTTTGTGGAAAAGAATTCCCTGACAGTTTTACAATTGTTCCTTTTATTCATAGATAACTATAAAAGTAAACCATTAATGACCTAAAACCAAAATACACTGAATATTTCACTTGACAATGTGAATTTATTTATTTATTTTTCAAATCAAACTGAGGAAATCAGTAACTAAACTTACTATGGGTAGGAACGTTTTGCTGAAAACATAAGCAAAAGTTACATTTAAGCATTAAACATAAGCATGTTACATGTTTCCACATTTTCCTCCTTCATTGTTGTACGTTTGTCACTTATCATCAAAAACAATTGACATTGCTTGTTGCAGGGGCGGATCCAGGACCGACTTCTGGGGGGGGGGACGGTGGGTTGTCATACTGTTACTTTTAAGTGCTCCAAACTTTGGGGTGGGTTTTATTTATATATATAAAATAAGATAGTTGCCCCGATCGCCCCCCTCTGGATCCGCCCCTGGCTTGTTCGAACCATTTACAACAAACTTCAAACAATCATCACTTCGGAACTCCCCATCCAGCTGCGATGGTGATAACTAACGGGCAACATGTTCTCTATAGTCGTGTCCTAATCACTCAAAATGCACAGTTCATGCCACGTTCTACCGTTCTGTCAGCGAAAAACTAGCGTTTTAAAAGGAATGAAAACGTATTTTTAAAATTTCGCGTTATATCGCATAGTTAGAAATTTCGCGCAAAACTGCCAATTTCGCGTTTTATCGCGCAACGGAAACTATTGGAGATACACATAGAATGTCATAAAACGTCAAGAAACTGAAAATTACTTAATTCTGACGCATTTCGTCTTATCGCGCATTGCGAAACTCGTGCCTCTATTCATACCTCTTAAACAATTCGACTGATCTCGATCAAATTTTCAACATAGATGAGGTTCGAATCTGAAATGTTTTTTATCATTTAACTTTGACGATGCAACTTAGCGGAGGGGGAGTATTTAAAAATGATCGAATATGACCGATATTACTGTCGAGTCCATAGTTTTCGGGGTCGCTGAGATGAACAGTGACACAACCGATGCCGTTCAAATAAAAAATTTAGAATCGCAACTTGGGGGAGGGAGAGATATCAGGGCTCATAGTGGTCTCGTCTCTTCTAAATAGTTGAAAAGTGACAAAAAGCACACGAAAAACTAACCAAAATCTCGTCAAAAAGTAACTTTAAACCTTCATGCCAAACTTGGCCATAAATTGAATTCTACATTTTTTTTTTCAACCAAAATAGCTGGTTGGCTGGATCGTAGCTGAAATACGTAATGTTTTAAGATGTTAAGATTTAAAAAAATATTTTATTTTAAGTTTGTCAGCTAATAAGAAATTGTATTGTTTGTGTTTAGAGGCTTATTATTAATTACATACTTTGCACTGTTTTATATTTCAACTTTGATCTGGATGGGGTAAGGCCAAATTTCTATATTTTCATTATGTTCAATAATACAAAATTAAAGTAATGTAATTAATACATAGCATCTAGATTACCATTAACTGGTAATAAAAGTTTTTCTTGTACAATTGTTTTGTTAGAAATATTGCCTTGGTACCACATGATTGATATACATCTATTCGGCCACTGTAAAACCTTCCTGAGAAATTCTTACGTTGAAGTATCCGCCACTCATCACTCAGTAAATTCAAGTCAATGTTGAGGGGAAGAACTTTTGCCAGATTTGTAATATACGTTACACATTCAAATGACTATATTTTCCGGTTGACGACAAGTACAGTGGAATCTCTTTAATTCGAAGTCGAAGGGGACACGGAGAAAATTCGAAATAACCAAGAAAAACTCATTTTTAAGTAAAATAAATAGTACAAAATAACTGTACTGTATATGAAAAACTAATTAACATGCAATGCATCTTATCTTTAAAGCAACAAATTTTCCTAAGGAATTAGAATACACGCCGGCTTCGACATTGTGCATAATGCACACCAATAGATCTCAAACAAATCTGCTTACCTTTGTGTCACTGCTTTTAGTTCAGTTAAAAGAAACTGGACAAATGTATCGTTCTGACATGTCATTTACTAGTTGAGGACAGGGTTCAAGGTCGTTCATACTTCTACAGAAGGGATGGACACTTCCAGGTTATTGAGGAGAGATGCATAACCACCTTTTGGTGGATTCTCTATACCGGGAGGGAGTCCAGTGGAGGTGGTATAAACAAACAAAGCTTTCCCTTTCCTATGGTAACCTCTGGATAAAATAACAGATAAACAAAGGCCAGTTGAAACTGCATTCTTCTGTTTGCAATCTGTCGAACACTTCAAATTTTTCCAGTGTAAATACTTCGAATTATCCAAACAGGAGGTTCAAAAGCTCGATTACCCACGATTTTTTATCATTGTTTTTAATATAGTTTTCAAGGGGAATAAACTTTTGTTCGAATTATCCAAGTTCGAATTAAAACGAGTCCGCTGTATTTAAGTTCTAGGGAAATTTCAAGGGTTTTCACTGTGTGTTTATATACTACCACGTAGTGAGACTTTACTTTTTTCTTGAAACTAAGCACATCTTTCTCCTTCCAGCTGCTTATTTACTTCTCCACACTCCACTTCACCAACAGATTTTCCTCACTTACAGCACTTTCATCCAGTTCAGTCAAAGACGTAAGAACTTCTTTCTTCAAAAATCGCAACAACAAAATCTTGGTAACAGTTTGAAGTTTAGAATACAGAACATGTACAAGGGGCTCCTCCTTCTGAAGCCGTTCTGCGATATGTTTGAAAACTTTTGCATTTGAGATGACAAAATTTAACTGCGCTTTCGTTGATGGGTTTTTCAAAATTTTAGAAATTGGCTTGTATTTTCCAATAGCCATGAGGTTTGATTTCTTTAGAGGAAGAAACCTGAGGAAATACTCCTGCAGAGCACTGAGAAGTTCAAGAACTCTTTCACATGATTTTTCAAGTGTAAGCCTCCTTGAACTCACATGTTTGACAAATCTAACTTACTGGCAATCTTAGTGAAATCTTTCCACCTTGATGGCCAACCCTTACAAAAAAAAAAAAAAAAAAAAATCATTTTTCCTAAATGTTTTCATGTCCTCATCATTCTGTGAACCTTTTTATTGGTATTTGGTCCATCACTACCTAACATCAAGAGTTTCTCTCTCGAAAGGTTTGCATTGTCTATTGCTAGATTTGTGTGTTTTACGAGTTCTTTTCTTATGATTCTTTCTAAGTAAAATGTCTCCACATGGCCAGTTTCAATAGAAAAAAAAAAAAGAAAAAAAGAAAAAAAAGACTTTACCCCCCAAAAAGTAACTTTTAGTGACAAACTTGAAAACAAGTAACTTTTAGTTTAAAAAAAAAAATGACTCGCTACGAGCCCTGACATATAAAAATGATCGAAAATGACCGATATTAGTGTCGAATCCATACTTTTTGGTAGTCGCTGAGATGAACAGTGACATTTCCGATGCAGTTTAAATACAAATACAGTCTATATATATTGTAATGAAAATCTGAAACAGAGTTTTAAAAAAAATACATGTATATATTTTATAAAAAAACAAACAAAAAAAAAAAACTCAAAGAAAAAAGAATACTCTGAAATTGCAAATATCACTTTTGTATTGCTATTTTGTGGCAATTTAAAAATGTAAATATTAAGTAATAAAAATGTAAATGTAACAAAAAAATAATAATCTCGGGCAATTACGTATCCTCTCGTGTCATTTAAAATCATTAGGAGAAAAAACAAAGTAATTATAGTGGACCTCAAGAGTCCAGAATAATGCAATTTTCCTAATATAACAGGTACACGAAAGGACAGTAAGAAAGGTTCACATTAAAACTCAAAACAAAAACTCCCAATAATCGTAACGCAAAGAATGCGTGGACGACGGAGAACTAGACTCAAATCCTGTTTAATGTAAGTTGTATTTTTCATTCACAAAACGCTGTTATTTTGGTAACCCAAGTTTTTAGTTTTGGTTTCCTGCAAAATAAAGTTAAGCCACAAAATTAATGGCTATCTCTTTTTATATGTAATCATTAAATTAATTTCTGTAATTACCTGTAAATAAAACATTGCATTTTGGCAAAGGGGAAAATAAAAACACGTGTCTTTTGTTTTAAGGTTAGTGCAAAGGGACAAGTTTTGCCGATAGATGTCACTACAACCTTCGTATCTCTCCCATGTATTTTTTACCTTTCGCGAAAATTTACAATTTCTTTTACAAATTTCAACCTAGAGAGTTCAAATTTTTAGGGAAGGAACTTCATAATCTATCAAACGGAACAATCCGTGCCGATTTTTTATTTAAATTTTCTTTATTGTTGAAACAGTTCCATTGTTCAAGATTTAGATAACCATTTCAACAATGAACAAAATTCTAAATAAAAAATCGGCACGGATTATTGTCTTCGATAGATTATGAAGTTCCTTCTCTAAAAATTTGAAGTCTCTAGGTTGAAATTTGTAAGAGAAATCGTGAATTTTCGTGAAAGGTAAAAAATATATGGGAGAGATACGAAGACTGTAGTGCCATCTATCGGCAAAACTTGTCCTTTTAAACCAACCTTAAATACCATCCAATAAATTATTAAGTTAATAACAGGTAACAACACTCATCCCCTCAATAAAATCTAACCAACCGTATAAATTTGGCCAATTTATATCCAAGATATTGGTAAAAAAAAAAAAAAAAAAGTATCTTTAGCGATAGAAAACCACTGTACCTTACCTCCACTTCATTCAACCGCTTCTGTACTTCTTCCTGCTGAGCGCGTAGTTGATTCATGAGGTCCACGAGATGCCGTCTTTTCTGTACAAGTTCATTTTCCAGCATCAACTGTTGGGCTGTTTGATGTTCCTCGGCCTCTCGCAACTTCCGATGGATTTCAACTTCCCGGCGAGCAAATTCCTCTTGAAAGCGTTTCTCACTCACTAATATTTCCTGTCGATATTTCGCTTCTTGCTCCTCTCGGATTCGTTGGATTTCTGATTCATAAAATCTACAAAACAAAATTTTTCATTGTATTTATTTATTTAGTCTTATTTTACGTGCTGAAGTTAAGGCTAATCATGCCTTGTCTTCCACTTGACCAGGGCCATACCTTAGGAGGGGAGGGGCAAGTGCCCCCGCCGTTCGAGGGGGCCCACTTTAAGACAAAATTTTCTTACTCCATATACGACACGAACATGATATAATAATTAAGCATCAAATAGGTTCACTACATTACATAAACAAAACAGCACACAAAAGGTAACTAAAACTAAAATGAGTCATGGGCCCATTTCAGTAAAAAAAAAGTCTACTATCAGGGGCCCTAGAAATAATATTTATTCGTAAGGCTTGAGATTTGTCAATATTGTCCCCTTAATTAATTTGTCATGTATGGAACGGGCTCACGGGCGTCACTAATGGCCCCGCAGACCTTGCCGTGCATGAGGGCCCACAGGTTCCGGGGGGCTCATAAAGAGTAAGAGAAAAATGGAAAGAGGGGGCTTAAGATTTTGAAAAACAATTATGCGTATTAATGCTTTCCCCCCAGAAAAAATCTAAGTTACGGCGCTGCACTTGACCATGTAACGATCAGATTACTATTCCAATTAATGCAAAGTAAATAATATAACATACAAAAATTACACTTACAATAACACATACAGATTACTACTAATAAACACATAATATTTTCAGATAAATTTTAGAGAATAAAGAAACAAATAAAAGGTAAGAAGAATAAAAATCAGCATTTTTGTCCGATATCAGTAAGTCTCGAGAGATTGATGGATGGTCTGCTCAACCAACTTCTTGTATAGATTGATTAAGTAAGACTACCGTATGTTGAGTGGAAGGACATTCCATGCATGGATAGTGGATGCAAAGAACGCATTTGAGTAATATTTCAACGAATGTAGGGGAGAAAAAGGGAGGTGGATCCCACGTTACACTGTACGTCCATGTTTCACATTGCCTCGGTGCTGAAAGGAAAACTAGACTCCAACCTAATAAGTTTGAATTCGCACTAATTATATTTATGTAATCTTTACAATAAATGTCTTAAAAAAAAGTAAAACCAACAATTTCTCCATTTGAAGAGTAAATTTTTGAAGTATGAAATTCTAAAACAAATAAATAAATAAGATGGCTAAAGAGCGGCCGTTGTTCACCTATGACAGTCATAAGATACAAAAGTGTTCATAAAACCCAGCATATAATATGAATACAAGGTTGAAGCATTAAACGTTACATCTCTGTAAGATGCATATGAAAAATATTGTACCAAGTCACATAAAAAATTCCGCAAACAAAACATGGTTATTGAAATTCAGCCAGCCTAGATGTTTTTTTCGAACTTGCAACAATAATTTTAGTATTAGATGCTTCATGAATCACACTACACGAATGTTTATTAACTCCAGTCTTCACGAAAACAAGGAATATAATGACACACACAAAGAGTGAAAAAATAAATAATTTGACCGGGACTCGAACCTGGGATCTCCGGTATACCATACCGATGCGTTAACCAGTATGGGTCCAGTCCGCTTCCCAGAACAGCCACACACACTCTCTGAAGTCGGTGCTCTCCACTCAGACCACGTCATGGTTAATCGATTGGCCCAGTACACCGGAGATCCTGGGTTCGAATCCCGCTCCAGTCATTCACTTTTTCACTCTGTTATTGAATTCGCACCTACAGAGAATTTGGTGTATAAAAATAAGTTTCAATCAGTTGTTTCTTCCTTATATTAATATATATATATATAAAGGGCTATAATGGTTCATGAAGTACCCCATAACGTCTAAGCTCCCAGAATATCAACACCATGCTTTGTTTGAAGGTTTCTTTATGTGATTTGCTATATAAATGTAGCATTTAATGCCTGAACTTCATATTCAAAAATATATATGCTCTTATAAACACTTGTACTTTTTATGACTACAATAGGAGGAAAAACACCGATCTTTATCGTGACCCTAACCTTAAAAAAAATAAATAAAAAAAGCAGAAACAGATTCTGCATTAAGTAATGATTCATATTATCGAAATAAGACAAAAGTTTCTCTCACTATTTATCTTGCCTCACACTATTTTTGGAACTCAAAAAAAGTTTTCAGATTAACATAGAAAATTTTTGATTGAGATAGATTGCAATTATATATATATATATATATATATATATATATATATATATATATATATATATAAATAATAGGGTTACTAGTTCTTACCCAAAGTTTTATGTTTTTTGTTTTTATTTTATTGGCACATTTTGTATTACACACTTTTATTTTCTAAGTTCAACGATTCTTCTTCTTCTTCTTTTTTTTTAAATAAATAAAGGACCTGATAGTCCTGGAGGCTTTCAAAATGCTTTTTTATAAGTTAATGGTTTAAGTGGAGATTTTTTTTTTTAAATTAAAGGAACTAATTTCTCTCATACTATTAACAATGCAACCCAACGATGTAATTAGTATTCAGAGAGAAATGAAATCTTTCAGTTTAACGTCCCACGATTATGCCATTTAGGCTAAGAGAGACGATGAGTAAAGAAAGTGAAAGATAATGGAAGAACTGGTGGAATGAGAATACAGGACAAAACGAGAGTACCGTAAAAAAAAAAAAAAAAAAAAAAAAAACGCGTACACGATACTGTCCACCAAACTTACTTCGGTCGGGGATCGAACCAGTGACCTCACACACCAGAGGTAAGCGCTCTACCACTGAGCCACCGCGCTCCCAGTATTTAGAGAGAAAATGAAATAAGTTGCATTTTTATCTCCTATCTTACCGGCACCCCAACATTACGTTTAATAATAATAATAATAATAATAATAATAATAATAATAATAATAATAATAATAATAATAATAATAATAATAATAATAATATGGACGATCTCTACTCTCACCTATCAGTTAATCCTAGTGGTCTTTTGCTTTTTGCTGGCGATTGCAAATTATATAGAGAAATATCATGTTTCCATGACACAATTGCCCTACAGGAAGACATAAATTATCTTGTAGACTGGTGTGAAATGTGGCAATTGAAACTTAACAGTAAGAAATGTGACGGTATTACAATTACTCTGAAAAAGTCTCCTGTTCCCTCCAAATACCATATTAACGATTCCCCTATAACACATTCTGCCAGTCATAATGATCTTGGTGTCATCTTTGATTGCAAACTCTCGTTCTCTGACCACATCTCCTCAATAGTTAAGAAATCAATGCGTATGCTGGGGCTTCTTTACCGATTCACTGAACTACGTACTGTGGCATTATTAACAACATTCTATAAAACTCTTATAGCACCCAAGATCGAATACTGCTCTCCCATATGGGCCATGGCCGCACCTACACATCTCTCTAGACTTGAGTCTGTTCTCAATTTCTTTATTGCAATAGTACGTTTTCGTGTTCCCGCACTTCGAATATTACCTAAGGAGGAAATTTTGCGATATCTTAATATCCAGACGCCGGAAGTACGCAGAAATAACTCTGATTTGAAGTTTCTTCATAAGATTGTAAATGGGAACCTAAGATCAGAAACCCTAATTCAACAACTATCTTTGCATGTCCCTTCCCGCAAAACCCGGAATACCCACCTATTCCATCTTGCACGCCCTAGGTTGACAATTATACAGAGGTCTCTTTTTCACTGAGTACCCAACTATTATAATAATCTAACTAGTGAGGTGGACATTTTTTCGAGCTAACCGGTATTTGAAAGAGCAATAAAACGCGTGCTGGCTAAATAATATTACTTGTGCACTCTTTGTTAATACTATTGATGTTACTGTTGTTTATTTTTAAATTGTTTTTCTTTTTCTTTTTTTTCCCGCTTGTTGATATTTCCCTCTGTAAAATGGCACAATTATGCTGTATCTGGGAATTTGTTCAATAAATAAATAAATAAATAATAAAAGCAGAGCCCCAAATGGCTGTGAATTTCGATATGTTCTGCAAGGATTTTTTTTGAACATATAAAAAAAGAATGTAGGACTGTTAACATTACCTACACCAAAGGTTACGCGTAATACTGTACACCAAGGGAGGACTAAAAAACGTCCACCACATAAGTCACTATTTTCTGTCCCAGAGAATGTAATATTATTCTCTTACTTTGTCCCTTCAGTTGTTTTTAGCTTATAGTTAGTACAAAAGAGGGAAGAATATTATATTTTTCTGGGACAGAAAATAATAATTTATGCGGTGGGACATATTTTAACTCTTTCTTGGTATGATTCCATTTTTTAATATCATCACTCTGAAACCAACACGTCTTTTCCGTTTAGGTGTACGACGCTTTGCGTCAGCTGCACCCGTAGCGAAGCCTAGTGTCAGAATCTTCAACTGGAAATAACCTCATCCACATTATGGTAATACGTTACGTTCGAGAGGGCACTTCATGACTACCCCGATTTTTTTTTTTTTTTTTTTAATTTTGGGTTATTTTCTAGAAATTAAAGTATCGAATGACAGAAAACAAAATTTATATTATTTTTGACACAAAACCTGAGTTATGACATAATACTAAAGGAACATCCATAAAAATTCTTCTCTTTATAAAACTGTGGACAATTTTTAACTCACCTTGGTGTATGTAAGATTAAGACATGCAACGTCTTCATTAAAATGCATTTTTTTTTAAGGCAATGATATCGTATAATATACACCATTGATTACATTTGAATTTAATATCTCTTTTAGCATCGAAGCTACAGCTAGAAATTCGAAAAAGAACTAACTTTTGTTGATCTAAATAGTATGTTATTCGTTGCCAATAATAATTCATTTAGCTGGAAGAAATTATTTATTCGGCGTGGGAGACCCGGGTTCGATTCCCGGCGGGAGCTCATGTGGTTCGGATTCCACGTTAATCAGTAGGTCCACGTCTCATATAGCCTCGCTGCTGAACGGGACGTTAAACTCAAAATCAACTCAACTCAAATTATTTATTCATTTATTTATTTATGTACTGTATGTGTAACTACAGGATCGTTGTTAGTTTGTTTCCTAACGGTAACATAAACTTTTTACGCGTATACTACTTGTAACAAATAAAGCTCAAATTAATGAGATAATTTTGGACAGAAAATGAGAGACGAGGTCAGACATCATTCCTTTTGGAACACCTTCACGCTTCACCAGGGTGGAAAAAAATCATGATTTTTTTTTAAAAAAAAATCATTTTTGTTGATTTTTTTTTATTTAAATCGATTTTTTTTATTTAAATCAAATCTTTCTCCTCGTATAATACAAGTCGCGAACTGAAGAAAAAGCATTAGGAATTAGTATTAAATGCTAATTATGCCATTTAAGTGAAAGTATTGGAGTTGAATTTTGAATTATCCCCAATCGTTAACCTATATCAATCCCAAACAATGTTTCTTAACCCTTTCAAATTATGGCTCTTTTTAAAGGTAAATTATAGACTTTCAGTCAAGCAGCTACAGCATCATCCCTATTTATCCTAGGATCATGGTACATACATCACTCGCTTTAGAATAGAACAGCCTTTGAAACGGCAACATTAACATTTCCCTTTCATGTCCCTGAAGCGGAAAATTTTGAGTAATCGGCATTTTTTTTAACTTTTAAAAAAATTTTAATCCCCTCTGGATTCCCCTGTGTTAACGCACAGATCTCAAAATCAACTGGGAAATACTAAGGAGTGTACTAAATGTGTGTACAAAATTTCAAGCTTCTATCTTGAGTAGTAAGGATGAGGAAACTATTTAACAATGAGCTAAGAACATCCCCCCACAATGCCCCGGATGTAATATAAAAATTTTCTCAGACATCCCTATTTATCCTAGGATCATGATTGGTACATTATTCTCTTCAGAATAAAATAAATTTTCAAACGTTACCCTTCAAATGCCTCCATCATGTATCTGGAGCGGGTAAATCACAAAAAAAGGTATTTTCTGTTAAAAATATTTTTTTAAATTTTTACCTCTGTGGACCCCAAATCTGAAAAATACTGAGGGGTGCACTGAGTAAATGTGCAAAATTTCAATCTTGTAGGTGCAAAAGTAAACCCGCGAAAATTTATATTCCCCAAATACCCTAGATTCCCGTATAAAACAGAACCTCAGATAACAGTTTCCTGAGACATCCCTATTTATCCTAGGAGCATAGTACGTACATCATTTTCTTCAGGATAGAACATCCTTTCAAACGGTACCATTCATATGTCTCAATCTGAGACGGGAAAATCACGAAAAAAAGCTATTTTTTTGTTAAAAATATCCTTTTTTTAAAAACATTTTTTGCCCCTCTGGACCCCGCTGTTTCCACGCAGAGATCTAAAAACATCTGAAAATTATTAAGGGGTGCACTGAACGAGTGTGCAAAATTTGTCTTCTGAATGCAAAATGTAACCCGCCAAAAAATAATAATACGCATAACAAAAACATCTTTTTAAATTTATGACGTTATCACACACTATGCCTCAACGCAGAAAGGCGTGAAAGCATATGTAACGTGTTCTAAAATGCCTCCAGTCTTGAAGGAAACGAACTAAAAAGCCTTATTGGTACCTTTTTAATCGAATAATGAAGATTCTGCCCTATCACCTAAAAATAGGTGATATAATTTAAAAGGTTAAGCATTACGGAAAAAGTACAACGTTTATCAAAATGACACTTTTTATCACAAAAGTTACTGATATTTGGCAGGGGCCTATTTTTAAAACTCAGAACTACCTTGCGGCATGAAATACATAAACTTCGCTTAGTTATAAAATTAACAAAACAAAAAGGGATAGGACCCCTCTAAATAGGCCCTATTATCTGAGAACAAACAAGCAGACACGCATAAAAAAATTTTCGTCTTAAATGTCGATGGTGATTTCTCCGTTGGAATAGTTGATTTGAAAACCCAAACCCAATGTTACGAAAAGAAGAAAGTAGGATTGCTCCGTTACCTGTTCAAAACGGGATTTTCCCTAATCCTCCTCTGCATGACACTTGTTTTCATACTATACTGTACATTTGAGTCTCATTGAATTATGATTATTAGCTTCCGTAATCGAAATAACAGAACAGAAACGGGATTTTACTTATTTTCACTTTAAATTAATTTATTTCAGAATTCGATTTAAATCAACGATTTTTATTTAAAAAATCAAGTGATTTATATCGTGATTTAAATCAGACTGATTTAAATCAATCCACTTTGCGCTTCACTTTGGTACGAGAAGCTATGTATCTCAACGACGAACAGTGGGAAGAACAAAAAAATATATGTACTAGGCTTCAGAATAAGAGAGTCTCGATTCCTGGCAATGCACACAACACTCCCACGCTTCTATCTCTTGTTAACACGCTATAAATCTAAGAAAACAATAGACGACACTCGGTTAAAAAGACGAAAAGAAGTTACCAAACTCCCCTTTCATCTAGGTTTCTGATATTTATCACAAAAAGTAATACAGGGTGTGTACTAAAATTCCAAAATGAAATTTCTTGACTTTTTCGTGACCTTTTTCCTTTACCAAACCATAACATTTCGAAACATTCAAGAACTAATAACAGTACCTATATTCTTTAGCACTTATCTACGATATCTCTACTTTCAAGGACTGTTTCCTGGAGCAATGGAAATCTTTTGTCTTCTCACAGTTGAATAAACTGGTTAGATGCGTCGGTGGTTTCGGCGATGCGATGCGATTTGCATCGCCACTGCTCAATGATGCCACTTGAAGGACAATCTCAAGAGCGAATTTGGGTGTGAATTAGGTCGAATTTTCATGTATGTGATAGAAACGTGCTTTGCTTGCGATTTGGTAACATCTAAAGCTTACCATTTCCAGTCTCTACTTGTATTTGTACAGATTTAAAAAAAAAGAGCCAAAAGCTAAATTTCTTGACTTTCATGACCTTTTTCTGATTTCGTGACTTTTTCATGATTTTCGTGATTGATAGACACTATGTAATAACATTGTATATTTATTTCTTACTTGTTTTCCTCCCTTTTTTTTTCTTTCTTGTTTCTTCATCTACCTAATGACACCGGACATCTGGCAACAAACAGCAACCTAACAAGAATTAGGTTAACTTTGGTAGTGGTGTAAGACATGATTTTGATGTTTTGAAACGGACAATAGTTTGAATCTGATTTCGCAGATTAGGACTGAAGTTCAATATTTTTCCTTATAACAGGTCGTATATCAGATGTTGCCTTCTTGGATCATGGACAGTTTTTTATTTATTTATTTATTTATTTTTCCCTCTACTTGTATTCCCAGCATATACGAATTGTTCGCGACAATATACCATATTTACGCGATTATAAGACGCACTTTTTTGCCTTAAATTTGAGTTATGCAAATTTATACCAGATTAGATGGAATTTTGCTAAAAATGGCTAATCCCGTTAGCCACAATTCTGTAAAAAAAAAAAAAAAAAAAAAAAAAAAAAAAAAAAAAAAAAGTGTATTTTGTGTGTACGAACAGAAATTTAAATAAGTGCTGAATAATTATTTGTTTGTTTGTGTGTGTGTGTACCACGGTTGGCTGGTTTAAACCATGGTTTAAGCCAAAAAACCAAAAATGTTCGTAAAAGTGTAAGTGTTCGTAAAATCTTGGTGAACACACATTTGTGGATTATCACGTTTCCCTTCCGTATATTATTTGTATTATATTCAGATCTACATCCCGCATTCATTACTCAATTCCAATCAAAGAAAAATTGTAAATATTGTTTCGTTTTAATAATGTTTACTATTGACAAAATACACCGAAATGCTGTACTTTTTTGGGAGGGGGTCATAAAAACGCCACGAGAGGCATTTATTGAAATCAAAAGTATCTTTGATATCTATTTATGTATAAATGGGTCAGAGCCAAAGTGAACTCAAATAATTCGAATCTTTATTCACTTTTCTTACTGATATGCAAATTTATTTATTTATTTATTTATTTAACAATCTCCAGATACAGCTCAGAGAACATTTTACACTGGATATATAACAATAACAATAACAATGGAAAGGATTTGGGAAGGTATCGGCCAGGGCCTGTTTAGTACGTACCATCCCGGCATTTGCCTGGTAGGACTAAGGGAAACCCTGGAAAACCTCAGTCAGGTTGGTCGGCAGCGGGATTCGAACCCACGACCTCCCGAATGCGAAGCCAACGCTCTACCACTTGAGCTACTTCGCTCGGTCAAGTCGTTGCACTTCTTCAACTTGGACTAATAATAGTTATAGTGAACTAACTTGGACTAAATTAGTTCTTCTGTACTCTGCAGTATTTTGAAATTGTCCATATGCAATTCTGTATAATGGTTTCACTTGTGCAACTGTTTATCATTTTGTCCTTCTGAATTGACTCTTGACAATTATATTAAGAAGTATGTAAAGATCAGTACAACGTAATTTTATCAGGAGTCCTTCGTGAGTGAGTCGACAGACGTATCGCAATTGTGGCCAATTAGTTGCGATTTCAAGTTCAAATGGAGAACAATTTCTCTCGGATGTAAACCGAGAAGCGGTTTGGATTCCACTTTAAGCTTATGTGACACCTTCCAACATAACCCGGTTGTTGCATAATAACACCAAGGTGAAAAACTTTTTTCTGTCCACATGTAATATAAAAACATAGAACAAATTATTTAAACAAACAAACAAACAAAACTGGTTTAAACAAAAAAGTTTTTTTTTTTTCAATAAAAAGCATGGTTTTTGCCAACCCTGGTGTGTACATACTAGTATAATATACCACTATAATATACATACTGGTATAATATGATAATATCATACCGATAATGCTATAAAACTGAAGCAGCAAGTGTTGTACTGTAATTACATTAGGAAAAAAAAAAAAAAAAAAAAAAAAAAAACTACCAGCAGATGCACATGAATATACCGCAAATTCCAGAAGTAAGTTCAATGTTTCTTTATTTTCCCATGTTTATTTATTTATTTATTCTTTAAAATTAATGTAGTGTGTGTGTGTGTGTGTGTGTGTGTTTTCATTTTCGCCAAGGGCGCGTCTTACATTCGCGTAAATACGGTATACCTATGTTATGATGGCAAATGACAAAGTTACAGACCATCTCTGCTTGTTGACAAGTTAGTAATGGAGACTTCCTTCTATCACTGTAATATATTCTATTTTTATTATAGTAGTCGCGCTCAGTCGTGAAGCTTGGGCTCTAAACCAATCATAGAAATATTTCGCTTGAGCTCCAACACATCGGAAAACTTCGGTACAATTCGTGGAGTCGCTTCCCGAGCGCGCACGTGGGGAAACGTCAAACAGCTGAAATTCACCAACAACGTTGCCAAACATATAAGACATAGTTAAAAAAAAAAAGATAGAAAAGAAAAACATCTTACCTATTCCAGAGGAACAGCAAGTTGTTCTTCCTCTTCATCCTCTTGTCCATCTTCGTCTGTTTCTACGTAAACTTCGCTCTCCGTATCGCTGTCTTGTAAATTTATAATAATATTTTCCATTGTGCTACTAGCAACCACTTCGAGACGAAAATCTTCGTTTTGTAGTTTTTCCGCGTGACCAACACATGTCTCCCACTGATGTATAGATACGTTGTCCAAAGCAATATTTACGAGATTTTCTACATCATTTAGCCTAAACGTGTTGTTTTTGTCTGCAATCGATCTCTTCACTTGTGCCCATATCATCTCTATTGGGTTGTAGTGGCAATGATAGGGAGGCAGTCTGATTACAGTGTGCCCAAAACTTAACGCAATTTCGTCCAATTTGTACATTTTAATGCGAGGTTTGGACATCTGTACAATTTTCAAAAGCTCAACACGGGTTTGCTTCGGATCGTGTGGAATATTGTTTTTTGATAACCACTCAATTATGTCATTTTTCTTTGTGTTCGTAGTTGGCGATCTATTCAAGATTACTGAGTGGTAACTCGCGTTGTCCATCACAATTACAGCATTTTTCACCTCTAAGTCATGTAACTTATTAAGAAAGTTTAAAAACCATTCCTTGAAAACAGTTGCATTCATTTCATGGTGGTAGTCAGCAGAGTTCTGTTTTCCGCGGAAAACTAATTTGCATCCTGGCACAAATCCCCTTTTCCCGGAACCCACATGGCACACTATTATTCTTTTTCCTTTTCCCACAGGCACGTTCAAACCACCTCTTCCGTCTTCGTCTTGCCACACCTTGGAATGAGAGTGGTTTTTGTGCACAAATGTCTCATCAAGGTAAAATATCTTCCGCCCCTCTTCTCTTGCCTTGCAGATTTTGCGTAAAAATGTTACACGCGAAGCCGCAATATCGTTCTTTCAAGAAGGTACTTTCGACCATCTTTTGTATTCCGGTAATGGAAACCCATTGACTTCAAAATGGAACGTAAGGACGTTGCTTTCCCCTTAAAGTTAATTTCACTCCTCATATCACGAAGAAGTTTATCCACAGTAGGATACTCACTCTTCTCATAGTAATGGAATATTCTCCTCCTAAGAACATTTTTATCAAAATCATCCAGATCAGTGATTACTGGTCTTCTGTTTATTCGTTTCCTTGGAGAAACGAAGGATGTTTCACCTGTTGAAGCTTGCGCTCCTTTGCCTCTCCAGTTATGCGTTGAACAGAGCTCCTGCTTACCCCACAAGCTTCTGCAGCTCTCTCCTGCACTTTGTTTATGTTGATTAGAGGAGCTCCTGCTTTGGCTTCTTTTTTAAAAAACTGGAGAACACTATATACAATAGATCTCCCTTGCTTGTGAATCACCTTCTTATTGTTTCTAATATCACTCATATTGCATATCCCAAGAACAGAACAGGAACGCAAGGTGAAAAAGGGAATAAACGAATTCAATAACAAGTACGCGTATAAGAGTATACACGTATATCACATATACACAAAGGCACACGACAACACTTAAAAATTACCAATAATAACACTGCCCAACAATAACCATTTATTCTAAAACGGTAACAATAACGCGAATAGTAACAACAAAAATATAACGCAACAATAAACAATTAACAAAACGAAACTTGGCGCCAATCCGACAACACTGTACTCTCGGGAGATGTCTTCCGTGTAGAGCGAGAGACGACACTGACAAAATATGATGGGTGGGGGTTGACGACCGAAACACACCCTCGCGTTCTATTGGGTGGTGAAATCGGCAGATCTAGGTCAAGCATCACGACTCGGCGCGACTACTATAACATACGGTACTGTTTGACATCCAAAATTAAATGCACATTAAGATTAATTTAAAGGTAATTCCTGAACAGCAGTAATGAGATTTAAATATGTAGGGTGTTTCAAAACAACACCAACAACAACGTTTGGGAGGTGATTCCTGACACCAAGATAAGGCAAAAAATATAGACCATCCTGTGTGTACAAATGCTTCCTTTCGGAGTTATAGGCTGCCGAAAACATGAAAAATTGAACTTTAAAAGTCCATAGCTCCAAAACTATGGGACCTACCGCAGTCGGCTTAAGACTTCACTTAGGAACTAGCATGTGTCCTATCCAAATATCTTAATTTCAGAATCCTGTGGTACTTCCGCAACAATTTTTGTAGAGGTAGTTGTTGAGTACTTCAAATTATATGCTCGTAGCCAAACTCATTCTATAAAAATTGTTGCGTGAGTACCTTGGGATTCTGAAACATGTATTTTTGGGTAGCGTACGTATTAGTTCCTAAGTGAATTCTTGACCCGACTACGGTAGGTCACAGTTTTGAAGCTATGGACATTTAAATTTGAGTTTTTCATGTTTTCGGCAGGCTATAACTCCGAAAGGAAGCATTTGTGCACCCAGGCTGGTCCATACTTTTTGTCTTATGTTGGTGTCAGGAATCACCTCCCAGAACGTTGTCGGTGTTGTTTTGAAACACCCTGTATAATATAAATCGGTTTAACAAAAGGATCAAAATTTACCTTCTCATCTCCTCTTGTAGTTGTGCAATCTTCTGATTTTCTAACTGAGATTCCATTAAACTTTTCCGCAAATCCTCTGTGGATCCATTCCCATTCTTTGTACTGGTATGGGATTTCGATTTCTTATGTTCACTCGCATCTTCATTCACTCCATTTACCACAGCTGACAACTCAGAACACTTACTACTATCTCCGCTTCCAGTCGTTCGAGAAAGCTTATTCGATTCGTTTTTATCCAATTTACTTCTTCGATTACCACAACGATGCGTTAACACAGTCAAGATACATTTAAGCAAAGGTTCTCGATCTGTACTATCATGATAAAGCGCGAAAATTTTTTGCCCCTCTGAAGAATCAGGAATTATACCTAACGTCTGCAGAATATCTTTGACGTCAGTTCTTTGAAACCGAGGTGGATCGGAACCTTCAGATTTTATCACCGAGTCACAAATAGACGCCGCGAATTCTGGTACATTGGCTAGAAGAGGCACTTCACTAGAGAACACGGACAACGTGTAATGGTAATTGTTTTGAAGCATAAATTCCGCCACTAACAGATTCAAAGCTTGAAGTTTGGGAGAGACAGATGATGAACGAAAACGCCCTGGGTCCAACGATGTATCACGAAGAGCCGCTATCATCTGACGTCGCAAGTGGGAGCGAAGTTCGGCAATTAGACCTCGATCCTGGAACCTACAACGAAAAAACAAATTAATGTACTTGCTAACAACAAAGTAATATTTCAATGTTAACACAGTTTTATTTGTCAATGTCATAGTGCATTTTACATCAAGTACACCAAAACAGTAAACATTAACATATACAGTGAAACTTGTCAACCTGGCCACCTCTTTTAGTTCACCACCGGTCTAACTTGACCTCATTTTTAACACTGAGTGCTAATTCCGTATTTTTACGGAGTAGCTGATCTTTTGTAGACTGTGGATTCCGTATTTATACGTGATTTGATTCAAAATGCATTTAGATAGTTTTGCTCCTTTATTATACGGAGTTAGCAGATTTGAAATATCCCTTGGACTTCGTAGTTCGGAATTTAGTCAGTAGATGGCGTGAAGATTCCTAATTAATAAAGGGTTCAAAAAACCATGTCTTTACTGTTTGACCATCAAAATGGCGAGAAAGAGCCTGTCTGGCGATGCAATGCGCTTCAATTTAGAAGCGGAATTGAGCGACAGTGATGGTAATTTGTTTGAAGAAGAGTTATTGGACGATTGTGAGAATGATACAGACTATGTAGCAACAGAAGTATCAGATATGTCAGTTAAGTAACCTTGAGACAATAATTCTCATATTCCGACTGATTTTTTTTTTTTTATTTATTTTTATTTATTTATTTATTATTGTGAATTTCATGTTGCAAGTTTTGAACTTTCCAACATACTCATATTATTGGAATACAAAATATTATACATAAGAATAAAGAGCAAAGAACGGAAATACAAAACCATATGTCAGATGCCAGTCAGGTGCAAGACAACTATAACTTACAGAATAAATAAATAAATAAATAAGCGATCTCTTAACACTGTGATTTCCAACAGGTATGTTGCGTACTCCCATAAGGTGTCACCAAATTTTAGAAGTTAAAAATCATGAAGCATTTAGTAATTAGCTAAAATTAATTTTGACAATTGTATCAATCAACGTTTTCAGCGGCAGCAACAATGTTCACCACTGTAGACAGTCATTAATATACATATAATTTGATTTCAATTTGGGTTTAGCGTCCCTTTCAGCAGCGAGGCTATATGAGACGTGGACCTACAACTTAATCTGTGGACTTACAGACGTGGAATTCGAACCGTATGAGCTCCTGCTGGGAATCGGACCCGAGTCTCACACGCCAAAGGCACGTACGATAACCGCTTAGCCACGATGTAACTGATATCTATCTGTATCTATGTCTATCTATCTATACAGTATTGCGCTAAATTCGTTGTATAAAAGCAGAGGAGTGATTCCTGAGAGTAAAACAAACAAAAATGTTCCAATAAACATAGGGCGAAAACCCCATCGTTTACGTGTTATAGGCTGCTGAAATCATGAAAAAATGAATTTTAAAGGTTCATAGCTCCAAAACTATGGGCTCTACCTTGGTCGGGTCAAGACTTCACTTAGGAACTAGTATGTGCCCTATCCAAAAATGCGTGTTTCAGAATCCTGAGGTGCTTCCACAACAATTTTTAAAGAGGGAGTTTGACTACGGGCCTATGATATAAACTACTCTCCAACTACCTCCATAAAAATTGTTGCGTGAGTGCCTTAGGATTCTAAAACATGTATTTTTGGATAGGGCACATACTAGTTCCTAAGTGAAGTCTTGACCCGACTACAGTATGTCCCATAGTTTTGGAGCTATGGACCTTTAGAATTCATTTTTTCATGTTTTCGGCAGCCTATAACACATAAACGATGGGGTTTTCGCCCTATGTTTATAGGAACTTTTTTTGTTTGTTTTACTTTCAGGAATCACTCCTCTGCTCTTGTACAACGAATTTAGCGCCACACTGTATAAATCAAACTACAGACTTACACTAACTGAATTCATATTATTTTAATAAAAACACCAAATAAGAATGTTGCAATGTCGTAGGCGTTCAATAAAATGTCACCAATGACAACAATGACAAGCGTGTTATTACTCTGGCATTATTTCTTGAACTGTCAATTATTCTATAAAGGTAACCAAGAAAGGTTTGTTGTTTTTTGTGGAGGTCTGTGTTCAATTGGCCCTCACACCGTGAGCTGAGTGGGAATGGAAAAAAGGCAAATATCAGTTGTTGGTATGGGTATGTCCAACATACTACCTGGTTGTGGCAGTTCAGTTACACCGTGAACTTGCGTAAGGACAGAGTGAACATGGAACCTCCACAGAGCGTTTTAAAGGCGTCTATGCTGTACGAGTTCAAACTGGAGTGAAACACCGCTGCAGCGGAGCGGATGATATGCCAGGCCTTTGGTGAGGGTGTCATGACTACGCGGACAGTGCAGCGGTGGTTTAACAAGTTTAAGGACGGTGAAGAAACACTCGAAGACGCATCACGTGCAGGAAGACCAATACACGTACAAAATAAAGATCTTCAAGAAGCAATTGAGGCGAACAATGGCCAGACATGTGAGGAACTGGGACTACAATTCAGTGTGAGTGGAGAAACCATTCCAGTTCATTGCAACTCCACTAAAGTTTCAATCTGTTTGTTGGACAACAAAATGACTTCTCATGAACCCCTCATGGATACTTTTGTGTTTTTCTTGAAGCTTCAAGCAGTCTTCCAAATAAACTGAACCCCATCTAGAATAATTATTTTCCGAACAGTGGAACGGCCCGTCAGAGAGCATACACAAGAAGCTCCCAATTGCTCTCTCTGTCAGCTCGAATCATATCTTTTAAGACTTGAAACACAACACTGGTGAATGTATTCCAATAACAGGACATTTTTAACTTATTGCATCCGTTTTCCACAAAAGAATTGAAATTATCGATCATGGGTTGCATAACGTTGGACGTATGCAATATGCGAACGTATTACTGCATCTCCGCTTCAACTTCACATGCATCTTGAAGACATTTCACTGACTGAATGACATCCATATGTTTTCTGGGATCTGACTTCAGAAAGAATTGTTGCCACTGTAAAATGTGAATTGCTTCTGCGAATAGAAATAGGCCTCGAATTCCACGAGAGTAGTGGCTACCACAAAGCACGCTCTCAGTCACTTTTGTTCCAAATATTTCTACCTCTGTTAGCACTTCTTTTGCTCCACTTTCACTCAGGTAGTCACCAATGTAGCTGATGATAACTTTACAAGTGTTGAACAAACCCAGGCCCAAGAAAATTTTAAAACTAGCTATGCTAAATACAGTAAGATTACTTATACTTAATGAAATAAAGCCTCTGAGAAATTATAATGACTTACACTTAACTAAATACCGTAAAAGTAATTAAAATACAATGTAGCGTATACGGTTACGTTATATATCAGCATTTTTGCGATAAAGGTAGGTTTTCAGGCAAGGGCATTGCATCGGGGGAGGGAGAAGGTGGAATAGGAAGGTACATACCCCCAACATTTTCCCCTGAAATACCTACTTACCTTTTTATCATATGGATATTTATATGGTCCAGAGATTTGTAAGAGTTCAGTGACCCCCTATTTTTTTTTATCACGCTACGCCACTGGACAAAATGCTAAAAATAGTGAATTTGTTGAAGATTTAATTGTAAACAACTTTTGTAGAAGGCTATTTTTCAAAAAAACTAAACCGTTTCAAATATATTTAAAGATTTCTGATATAGAGTAATTTTTTGGTGATCTTTGACGTTGGCGGCCATATTGCAAAAAAAAAAAAAAAAAAAAAAAAAATCACGGTTTTCAGAACATGTGACTAAGCCAGAAATCATCCGCTAGTACCATTAGACGAAGTCCAGTAATAATTTGCTCTCGACCTTTTCGATCCAACAGAACCTATGGATGGCCCCAAGACTATTACAGATCTAAATCATTTTTGTTGACTTTTTGATTTAAATCGATTTTTTAAATGTAAATCGAATCTTTCTCCTCGTATAATACAAGTCGCAAACTGAAGAAAACACATTAGGAATTAGTATTAAATGTTAATTAATGCCATTTAAGGTTAGTGTAAAGGGACAAGTTTTGCCGATAGATGTCACTACAGTCTTCGTATCTCTCCCATGTATTTTTTTACCTTTCACGAAAATTTACAATTTCTTTTATAAATTTCAACCTAGAGACTTCAAATTTTTAGAGAAGGAACTTCATAACCTATTAAAGGGAACAATCCGTGACGATTTTTTATTTTGAATTTTCTGCATTGTTGAAACAGTTCCATTGTTAAAGGTTTGGATATTTATCTCAACAATCAAGCCATTTCAACAATGAAGAAAATTCTAAATAAAGAATCGGCATGGATTATTGCCTTCGATAGATTACGAAGTTCCTTTTCTAAAAATTTGAAGTCTGTAGGTTGAAATTTGTAAGAGAAATCGTGAATTTTCGTAAAAGATAAAAAATACATGGGAGAGATACGGACTGTAGTGCCATCTATCGGCAAAACTTGTTCCTTTACACCAACCTTAAGTTAAAGTACTTGGGTTGAATTCTGAATTAACCCCCAGTCGTTAACCTATTTTAATTCCAAACAATGTTTCTTAAGCATTAAGGAAAAAGTACAGCTACGTTTATTAAAATGACACTTTTCTTTCAGAAAAGTTACTGATATTTGGCAGAAAATAAAAGGAAAAAAAAAAAAAAACGGAACTAGCTTGCAGCACGAAATACATATAAAATACATAATTTAGCCTCGTTATAATATATATATATATATATATATATATATATATATATATATATATATATATATATATATATAAAAACTTGGGAGAGACAATCGGGCCTCTCTAAATATGCTCCTATGATCTGGAACAAACTGACGCCCACACAAAAGAATTTTCGTCTTAAATGTCGATGGTGATTTTCCCGTTGGAATAGTTAACGATTTACAAACCCTATGTTACGAAGAGAAGAAAGTAGGATTGCCCTGTTACCCGTTTAAATCGGGACTTTATAAAATCATCCTCTGCATGACATTCGTTTTTATACTGTGCTGTACATGCATTGAGTCTCATTGTATTATGACTATTATCTTCTATAATCGAAATAACAGAACAGTATTTTACTTATTTCCACTTTAAATTAATTTATTTCGAAATTTGATTTAAATCAACGATTTTCATTCAAAAACTCAAGTGATTTAAATTTTGATTTCAATCAGACTGATTTCCACCCTGGCGGAAAATGTTTCGCATTTTACTAACTACTTAGGACAAATTAGTAAAAGAAGTAATTATTGTTATTACTTTCGAATTTGATGACTGATGTTAAAGAGTGAAGGATCTCAAGTAGTTTCTAATTCCAATTATAATTGACACGAGATGTATTTATACATTTGGTTATACCAGTGATCACTGCATCATTAATCTTGTGCGTAAACTAACTCGTGTAAGTACCGCGGTACACCTTACTGCTTTGTATGAGTATGGTAAATGCGGAACGGGAGTTAAACTACAATTTCGTAATAGATTGTTTAATCTTGTATTATTACTGCATACTGGTGGTTGGCATAGATGCAAGTATTACATATAGCAATTCGATTGAACAAGGATCAAGGACCCAAAATTAAATCTGAATAAAGGTAGCCTGGACAAGCAATGGGACATCATTCATTGCAACAAGAAAATCCTACAAAATAATCAACAGTGCATCAACTCTTTAAAAATGGTTCTCTACGAGCAGAAATTATATCGGAAATGCCAAACGACTAATCAATGTAAAAATTCCTTAACGGACAAACACCGAGGATGACGACAAGGAGTCGTTGAAACGTATAGATCATCACCATCATCATAGGTATTGTTATTATTGGTAGGTTACCTGCCGAAACTGAGAAGCTTAAATGCTCCAAGGTCTTCCGCTAACCGCTTCGTCTTAACTTATGATTTTCTTCTGTTTTCATATCGTCCATCAATCGTAGTTTTCGCCCCCTCCCTCTCACCATACCATCTAGCACGTCCCTCATGACACAGTTCCTTCTTGGCTAATATCCCAACCAGTTTTTCTTCCTCTTCTTAATAATATTTAAAATTGTTCTTTTCTCCCCGACCATTTCTAACATCTCTCATTCATTTTCCGCTCCACCCAGTTAACTCTGTTCTTCTCCATACCTACATTTCGAAAGCTTGTAGTTGCTTTTCATAATTTTTACGTAATGGCTATGTTTCCGCCCATATAGTACAGTCCACAGCAAAAAAACCTGCACCATGAAACTATACCCAACAACGCAGGGAATCGACATAACGTCTAAGTGACACGAATCACGCCAGAGAAACCTCGGCGTTCTCCTCTGCACACTTATTTTGGAGCAAAAGACTTCGTCGTTTCACAATAAACTTACATGCTCATGTTGCAGGTTGTTTGCTGCGGACTGTACAATAATACTCCACACGAAGCATTTTATGAGTCTTTTTCTCAACGAACAAGGATCAAGAACCCAAAATTAAATCAAAATAAAAGTAGTCAGCACAAGCAATGGGACACCATAAATTGAAATAAACAGGAAAATGCCATAAAACAATCAACACTGTGGACTTCTTCAGTGCACCAGCTCTTTAAAAAGGGTTCTCTTAGGATAAGTTGAAGGTAGTGTTGTGTGTTAACGAATTATAAGAATGATTTCTCTACGATCAGGAATGATATCGGTAATGTGGTGAGTCGACCAATCAACGTAAAAATTCGTTAACGGGCAAATACCAAGGATGATGACAGAGTCGTTGAAATATACAGAAAAAAAGTAAATAATCAGGGTGCTTAAGTGAGTTTTACATTTGTTTGTTTTATTTTTAAGAAAATCCTACACTTTGCAATATTGCGTTTTTTTTTTGTTTTTTTTGTTTTTTCAGCACATAAGCTGACGTATTCTTTACTGTTAATATGAAAGACGTCAAGAATAAACATACGTCTAAGCGAAAGTGAGTTGCAATGTTAAGAGGCACGGAGGTGCAATGGACCAAAATACAATCAACTGACCTGAAACTTGCCTGATTTTTTCGACATGTTCACCAGAAGCCTATTCTGGTTCTGTAAAAGACCACAACCAATATCGGCATACAAAACGAACATCACTGAAACAAGACCTCACTAAAGTAATTAATTACATATATATACAGAGCGTTCAAAAAGTCTCTATACACCTGAATCGTGGCAAGTCAAAGTCACATGAAATAAAATTTTATGCGAAGGTTTGCAACACTGCTATATTATCGCCTTGCGTGAAGTTCCTTTCTTAGATTCCAGTCGGCAAAGTGACGTTGAAGTGATTGTTGCATCAAGTTAACGGTCTCTGAAACAATGGTGTTAACTTTGGAATAACGAATATTCCTGGTTGAACATGTGTTCCGTGAACAAGGTGAGTACAAACAGACAGTCAAAGATAAGTTTGCAGCTAGGTTTCCGGATACACCTGTTCCGAATCGTCACACTGTAAGGGCACTGATCGATAAATTTAGAGACATTGGAACGGTAATGGACTATGATCGAAGTGGTAGACCGTCAGTGCTCGATGAAGAAAAATTGCTACATATATCGGATGCAATGCAACGTAGCCCCCATAAACCACTTCGAAAACTTGCCCAGGAAGAAGCAATAAGTGTTGGTACGGCACAAAAGGCGGTTCGTAAGAAACTGCGTCTTATCCCGTATAAGGTGAGAGCGGTGCAGCAGTTACTTCCTCCCGACAGTGTAAAACGAGTGCAGTATTGTGAATGGTTTACACAGTTTGTTATGGACAAGTCTGACGATGTTTTGGATAATGTTTTTTTTTACTGATGAGGCCTGGTTCCATTTATCAGGTTACATCAACGCCCAGAACTCACGTTTGTGGTGTGCAGAAAACCCACATGTCATACATGAAGTTCCTCTGCATGACCAGAAGGTAGAGGTGTGGACTGCAATATCCAGAAGAAGAATACTCGGCCCCATATTTTTCAGACAAACAATAGATTCAACTTGTTATTGTGAAATTATTCACCAGTTCATGGGAGAACTAACGGAAGACGAAATTCGTAATGCTTGGATACAACAAGATGGCGCTACAGCACATACAGCTAGCCAATCCATGAGATTACTGCAAGAGGTTTTTGGAGATCGAATAATTTCAAAGGGATTGTGGCCACCTCGGTCTCCTGACTTGTTTCCTCCGGATTTTTACTTCTGGGGTTATGCAAAGAATTCTGTTTATAAAGGGAACCCCCACACGCTACAAGAACTCGAAACAGCTATTCGAGATTTTGCTCATAGCATTCCACATGAACAACTTCTTGAGAGTATTTGAGAACAAGAAGAAACGTGTGCAAGCATGATTGGAGGGCTCATGGGGGACATTTAAAACATTTGCTGTGAAAATGGGTGTTAAAATGTGTGTGTGTATATGCTACGCCCTGTACATAGTGCTTTTATGCCATAAAATATAATAAATTTTGAGTAAAATAATTTTCTTGTTGCTTTGAATATGTGACGATTCAGGTGTATAGAGACTTTTTGAACGCTCTATATATTTACGATTCTGAAAATGAATTGAAATCTTTCAGTTTAACGTCCCACAGGGAGATTATGATTACAGTAAGTGAATGATGATGGATGAATTGGTAGAATGAGAAAGTAGGAGGAAACGGGAGTATCCCGAGAAAACACACGAACACGACGTAGTCTACCACAAATTGACTAGGCCGGGAATCGAACCAGGGACACAACGCACAAGAGGTAAGCGCTCTACCACTCAGTTACTGCGCCTGTTTAGAAAAGGAAAATTGGTACGGTGAATATACGGTTTAAAAAAATACACAGTACTGAAGCTCGCGCATGTGCGTTTGTCAACAGTATCTCATTTCCTCCGGTTACATATGTTTCAGTAATGCTGAGCAGTTGTAGGAAATTAGTCTCTCAAAGTTGAGTATTAGTTTCGCTCATACGGAAGTAGTCGTGAAGAGGGATCGAGTTTGGCCAAACAATTCTAAAGGAGATGTAATAAGATGGCGTCAAGTAACACAGTTATGCTGTTTTATTGTTGAGCGAAATTTTAACGTACTAGTAGTGTAGTGTGTCAATTTGGTCCATCACAACTGTTTTGACAAACAGATGTCACGCATGTGTTTTCAAGTAGAGCCTTTCTATTTGAACTGTGCCCCCAGCTGGCGCTGCTGTCGATATGTGATTTCCCGTACCTCCCTCGAAAGAGAAGGGACAAGTTGCTGCGGCCGACATCTTTCAATTGTTGGATGCGGAAGCGTTGCCACAATGAATTATTTCACGGACTTCGCTGTGTTCTGTCTTGTTAGCTACTCTAAGTAGCCTACGATCTTCACTCATCGAGACCAAACGACTGAATGACAAATTCGCAACACAGTGGAGGTCATTCACTTCTTTTCCCTATGCAAAGGGAGGGTTTCATCTGTCAGAGGATGGCGGGGGTGGGGGCGAAGTATAGT
This sequence comes from Thermobia domestica, assembly GCF_964235325.1. Taxonomy (NCBI): domain Eukaryota; kingdom Metazoa; phylum Arthropoda; class Insecta; order Zygentoma; family Lepismatidae; genus Thermobia; species Thermobia domestica. The sequence goes on from NC_137467.1 coordinate 19,327,106, forward strand.
TCACATAGTTTCCGAGGGCACAGGTGGAACAGACAGGCTCTAAATGTTTCATTCGTCCTGACGAAATCTTTTGACGAACGGCCCCGAAACTGAACGTCAACGATACGCTACCGCTTAAAAGTTTTCGATCACTCTAGATTTGAGTAACTATCTACTGTGCACCTTGTTCTATTTGGCACGAGAATTTTGCTGCCATATGTCTAAAGTATAAAATTTGACCGAGAGGCCAAAAAAATACCAAGGTTTGAAAAGGTGTTTACGATGGTTTCGTATCCCTAATTTTTGCTTATTGGAACACCAACGACAAGCACTACATATACGCTCTGACCGTCATGAACACTGTTCAAAATATGGTATTTTTGGCTTTTTAAACGTTAACATATAAAAAAGATATAAAGAACTACAAAACTTGTTTTCCTTATGAATTACTGTCACTACATTGACTCCGCAACTCTACATTTTACAAACAAAACTACGTTACCTCACCCTCTACACTTTTGTTTATACCATATGTTCTGTTCTGCACCTCTCAACGGCGTCCCGTGTCGACATGTGTAGCTTCTACCACGGCGTGTGCACTTCGTCGAAGTAGTAGTATACGATCTCTCCTACACAACTAGTTGTAAACATGGCACCCCACGAAGTAAGAACCTGGCGAGGCGATATGGGCCCGTCGCCACCAGACCTCGCTGACTCTAGAAAATAAATTAGGTAACGCTTCCCAGAAAATATTACGCGCAAGTCCTTGACATTACTGTTGTCGTTTATCGGAAATGGAGCGATAACATACTCTCATAGATTTTGCTTAATACGTCACGATAATGCCCCAGCCAATGAGAGTGCATGTGCAGACGAAATGGTAAAAGTTTGTACTAAATGCGGGTTTCGAGATTACTTTTTCAGGGTGTCTACTAAAATTCCAAAATGAAACTTCGTGACTTTTTCTTTACCAAACCTTAAAATTTCGTAATATTCTCAAGAGCGAACTTGGGTGCGAATTAGGCCGAATTTTCATGCATGCGTTAGAGTTGAGTTGATTTTAGTTTAGCGTCTCTTTCAGCAGCAAGGCTATATGAGACGTGGACCTACTGATTAACGTGGAATCCGAACCACATGAGCTCCCGCCGGGAATCGAACTCGGGTCTCCCACGCTAAAGGCGCGTACGCTAACCGCTTAGCCACGAAGGAGCTCCTGCATGCGTTAGAAGCGTGCTTTGCTTGCGATTTGGTAGCGTCTAAAGCTGACCATACAGACATTTTTGGTAGTGAATTTTGACGTTTTATAGAACAAAATTTTTCCAGCCTGTACTTATATTTGTAGATTAAAAAAGCTAAATTTCTTGACTTTCACGACCGTTTTCTGATTTCGGCACTTTCGTGACCGATAGACGCACTGTTTTTACGCCTGGGTTCTAGACCTGTGGGCGGTGCTTCCTCAGAGAAGCGGGAAGAGCGACACGTCATTGCAGAAGGTGGCTGATAAACAGAAAGACCTGTTATAAATTTTGTGAAGATTCTTCTTTTGTCCTTTAGTTTATTTTAAACATATATATATAAAATAAGTAAGTATGTAGAATGCAATTCTCAAATAATTAAATATAAGAAATTGATTGATTGATTGATTTTGAGTTTTACGTCCCGTTCAGCAGCGAGGCTATATGAGACGTGGACCTACTGATTAATGTGGAATCCGAACCACATGAGCTCCCACCGGGAATCGAACCCGGGTCTCCCGCACCAAAGGCGCGTACGCTAACCGCTTAGCCACGGAGGAGCTCATATAAGAAATTGAATCATATGTGTATTTGATTCAGTATTTTTCTCAGTGCTCGTTATGACCATAGGCCACCTATACTAGGTTTCATATTATGTTACAGTTAAATCAAATCGCTGAAGTTATTGCTTTTAAAATAACTGTTAATATTGTGATTAATTGTGGTTGTTTGTGGTGTGGTGAGGTTGGAACAAAACTTCGTTTTGTTTGAATCACATCACAATTTCCACTGAAACAGTATTTGTGTGCGGATACCTTTACATGCATTCAGGTTGCTATTTGCGAAGCTATCGATGCATAGGTGCTGGACGGATTTCAAGTTCGATTCCCGAGCCTATTCATTACGTTTGTTTCTCTTGCCATCCTCAGTAATCATAATAAAATAACATAACAAACGAGTAACACTAGAATACATATAAAAATAACAACACTGGGAACCTAATGACAGCGTTTCCTGCGATTCATTACATATGCAATATCTATTACAAATTGTCTTTTTGTGTGTCTATTTTAAGAATTATACTTAGATATATCATCTACAGTATTTCTCAGTTCCAGATCCTACTGTCGCCAAATTGCATGCTTTAAACAGGAGCCTCAAACACACGGCGGCAAAAAATCTTGTGGCAAACAAGACGACCAAAATAATAATAATAATAATAATAATAATAATAATAATAATAATAATAATAATAATAATAATAATAATAATAATAATAAAGAAGTTCAAGAAGCAATTTGGGGTTAAAAGGGAGCTACCGTGGCCCCATATTTTCAACTTTTTTGGGTTTAGAATGTAGATTTTGATGAGCTGTGTCTAATGACACCACTTTTGAATTCAGGGAGCGACCGCTTCAAGGTCAAATTAGGGGTCAGAAATAAAACGTTGGACCATTTGGGCAATGCGGACCGACAGGGGCAAAATGGGTGTCATTCGATTCGTATTCACACGTACATAAATAACTGATATGCCATAGTATATCAATTGATCCGGAAAATTAATAAAAATCCAAAAACCAAAATACCAGATTTTCGTTCATTTTCGGGGTCAAAATAGAATTTTCGGGAAAATGGCATATCAATTATTCATGTACGTGTAAATACGAATCGAATGACAGCCATTTTGCCCCTGTCAGTCCGCATTGCCCAAATGGTCCCACGTTTTATTTTTGAGCCCTAATTTGATCTTGAAGCGGTAGTTTCCAGAAATCAAAGTGGTGCCATTAGACACAGCTCATCGAAATCTACATTTCAACCGCCCCCCCCCCCGGAAAAAAAAACGGGACCACGGTAACTCCCCTTTTAACCGCAATTCGGAGGACTCCATTCATAAGCAGTGAGATTTGTGAAATATATTTTATAGTAAGAAATAACAAGCCATGACGCATTTCACAGGTAACAATATTCGTTCTTTCATACAACCTGTAATAATTTGAAGAAGCAAAAGTTAAGTACATTTTGAGTTTGCTGATAAGACTGCTCTTCAAACAGTTTACAGTTTACATTACAATGAAATAAGAGGGTTTAACTATTTAGTAAGTGTCCAATGCTATCGTTAACCAACTAGTGATCTGGATCAAATTCCTTGTAATCAGTGTGCCACAAATTCTCGGTATCGGTAAGAAACATCAAACAGCTATCAAGAAAAGGAATTATTTCGATAGCTTCCTAATAAGAAGCAAAAGCAGTAGAAAAATCTTTACAAGGTATTGCACAAAATAAAAAAAAATATATACATCTATGAACAGGTAAGAGTAGAACAAAGAGAACTTGAAGAGGTCGATAATTTCAAGTATTGTGACAAGAGACGCTTATTGCACCAAAGAGATCAGGTCAAGAATTGCCATGGCCAAAGAAGTACTCAACAAGAAAAGATCACTCTTAACTAACAGACTTAATATTGGACTTAGGAAGAAGTTGGTCAAGTGTTATATCTGGAGCATTGGACTGTATGGTTCAGAGACTTGGACATTACGGAAGTTAGAGAAGAAATATTATAGAGCTTCGAAATGTGGTGTTGGAGGAAGATGGAGAAGATAAAATGGACAGAAAGAGTAACAAACGAATATGTTTTAAAACGGATAGGAGAGAAGAGGACACTTCTAGCCAGCATCATTCGTAGGAAGGCCAATTTGGATTGGACAGATCTTGCGAAGAAATTATCTTCTCCATACCGCTATAGAAGGAAAGATGGAAGGAAAGCGAGGAATAGGAAGAAGAAGAATACAACTGATCGATGATTTGAGAAACAGAAAAAAATATTGGGAGTTAAAAGAGAACACGGAAGCTCGAAAAACGGGGAAGAAACATTTCCGAGCCTAAATAAATAAAAAAAATAAATAAAACCTGCCGAAAGGCAGAATACTTAATAACAATAATAATAATAATACTGATATATTTATCAAACATAGAATCTTACCATTGATAGAGCCTTTGCTGAAAGTCATTGGAAGACAATTCGCTGTCCCTCGTAAAAGGACCGTGGGCCATGTTTGTCTGTTTGCATCTGGTCAATCTTTCCTAAGGGATCAAAACATTCAATTACAAAATGAAATATTTTTTAGAATTAGAACTTACATTTAATAAAGAAAAAGCCACATTCTCTTCTTCCGCACTGTCAACTGAAGGTGATAATAAAACACCTTCATTAATTTAACTAGGGCTGCCAACTCTGAAAAATAAAAATTCCGGCAGCCCCTCAAAGTTCCCTATAATAAAGGCCAAAGTGTGAAATATCTCTGTTCGGACCCGTCCACGGGAAGGAAATGTACTATCGTGGACAAAAGTGCATTATCAGTATTCTGCATATCCTTAGTACATTCACTAATAAGCTTAATAGATACATTGTGCTAAAAATGAGAAACTGAAGTTGGTATTGATCATTTTATTGTATTTACCAGTAACTGCCATTTCTTTAAAATTATCGAAACAGATGAATAAGAGTATATTAATCCTCATGTGACAATTTTGGATTTACAAAATGAAATTTACTCTTTAAATTTAACACTTCGACTACAGGAAATTGCTTTAAGAAGTCCTAAGGAAGGAAGTTGGAACTTTAAGGAAAGTTGTCATACAGCAGCTAGGGATGTGAAGCTACACAATGCAACAAACATTGTACTAATGATATGCCTAAGAGTTATTTGGCAATAATCGATGGACAATTTAAATTGATCACTAGATTTATGCCGCACAATTATGGCAAATTATACATCTTGAGAACAATGTTTCACAATAAAATCTAACTATTATCAAATTTCTTATGTTAAATAAATGAAAAGAACTACCACAAATCAACAGAAATTATCGCTTTATGTACAATACAACGAAAATTTGTATTTGTAACGGTACTGTTAAAAAAAATTTATGTTTTCTTCTAGATTAGATGTCAAAATACCGGTAATTAAGGGGCTGGTAAGAAGTCCTACCGGCCTTAGTCAAAATAACAGTAATATTTCCGGCCAGGCCGGTGAAATACCGGCTAGTTGGCAACTCTAAATTTAACAAATATAATCTGGGTCTTTTAAATTACGATTAACAACCATTATCTTAAAGAAAAAAAAAAGTCTCAAAATCCTAATTTGATTATTTTTCTGGTATTATCTCGGCAACAGGATTACTTACCGAAATTATACCACAAAAGCAATCATCAAATTAGGATTCCCAAGGCAAATAATAGTAACACGAAGTTAGTGGTTGTTAATTTCAACTTTTGTTATACGGTCTAACAATTAAAAAATGAGACTGATTTTATTGTATGACTAAAATGATATCTTTCAGTTTAACGTTAATATGCCCTTTAGGCTATAACGTTAATATGCCCTTTAGGCTATAACGTTAATATGCCCTTTAGGCTATAACGTTAATATGCCCTTTAGGCTATAACGTTAATATGCCCTTTAGGCTAAGGAAGACGGATCATTATGGCGAGTGAATGGTGCTAGAAGAACTGGTGGACTGTGGAAAGAGACTGGAGTACCCAGAGAAAACCCATGGACACGATGTTGGCCGGGGAATCGAACCAGTGACCCCACGCACCAGAAGTAAACACTCTACCACTGAGCCTCCAAGCCCCCTGATTTTATTGTAGAGAAAAGAAAGATGTCAGCAACAAATGATTGTATGCCAACGAAATATGTAACCTGCGTCGACAAACTGGCAATATTACATCTCTGTACATTTAGCATGACGGTAACTATGACATCATAATGAATCAGTAGTGGAGGCTGCAGTCTGGTTAACACCATGGTACAGCATACAAACATTAAATTGTTTGAAACTGGACAAAAGTGCGACCAAGACTGTGGCATTGATGCGACAACTCGGGGGAGGGGCACGCTGTCTGTCGGTAGAGCACTTACCTCTAGTGTGTGCGTGTAAGGAAAGGTGTGGAACTGAAGAGTGAATGCGTTTTGGCGACACAAAAGTCCAGTGCAAGTGTTGTGGTGTGGGGTTATTTCACCTCGAGAGTTGTGGGAAGACTAGAAATTTGTACTGGAATCGTTTCTGCCGAACAATATATCACAATACTATCAAAAAAGTTATTGCCAACTACTAGAGACTACTTTTCATGTGACAATTTAGATTACTTCATCTTCCAAAACGATAACGCTCCTTGTCACAGAGCACGAATAGTTAATACGTGGTGTTCTCAGATGGGCATTAACCGGTTTTGATGGCCACCGAACTCCCCTGATATACACCCCATTGAGAATTTGTGGCACCTCAATGTCCCGTTGGCTTCAGGGAAAAACCTCTAAGACCAGAATAGAGCTCTTCGAAGCCATTGTTGTTGTATGGTACTACGAAATAGAGGTTGATGTATGCCAAACATTGGTGTACAGCATGACACAGACATTGGCAGCACCGAAGGCGGCTAAGGGGTGACATACGAAGTACTGAGAGACATTTATAGGAAAATGAACTTTTCTTGTTTACCTTAATATTCATTAGGTTTTTCATTTGTACAGACACATCAAGTTCTGCTCATAATAATCATTATTGTAATGTTGTATTCGTGATATGTTAATAGACTTACTTTATCCAAAAGCAACATACCGAGATTATTTGTATCATATAGACATAAAAATGGCATTATTTGCTGTGTTATTGTTAATAGACTAATTGCTATAAGATATCTAATGATTAACTCGAAAATATAAAAAAAAGATCTTACCTAAAGTGTCCAGAGGATCACAAAATTCTAACAAACTGTTTCGGTATTCGCCGACATCTTTATCGCTTACATCTACTCACTGCTAAACTGGTGACATAAGGGTAGTAGATACCTGCATTCCTGTGGAACCTTGTGAGAGAAAAAGCAAAATCATCACTTTTTTTGAAACAAATGTTACAATGTAGATAAGTTTTCCACTATTTGCAGGTTGATAATATGTACTTCCCGATCCCCAAAAAAAGTTGTTGCAACTTTGTTAATAACGTTAATTAAAGAAATGATACAATTACTAATAAAATCTGTGAAAAGTGTAAGCTTGGTAGGAATTTAAATATAATAGATCTGCCTTTGTACCACGTCATTATCTTGTTATTAATGAATCATTTAGGTCAACCTCTGTGACCTTTCTCGACATCCCGTCCAATTGTTTACTGGAACTTACTTCTCTTTATATTGTTTATTTTATTGTTAGTCAAATCCTGTCTTCGTCTTTCTACCAGAGGCGGATCCAGGACCAATTTCTGAAGGGGGGGGGGGGGATTGTCATGCTGCTACTTAGAACTACTTTTAAGAGCTCTTCTGCTCTTAACTCAAACTCTGGGTTGGGTTTTATTTATATATATAAAATAAGAAAGTTTTCTCTTTGAGGGGGGAGGGCAATCGCCGCTGCTTTCTGTGATGAGCTTTTAAGTCAAAAATTTTCTGCAGGAATTTTATACAACAATTTTTTGTAGAAGAAACACTTCTGATTGTTAAAAATACGCTTTACGCGACGTAGGCAAGAATTCAAAATATATTTATGCGAGTCGTCCGTGCATCTAAGACATCTACACATAGCATGTTTTTTATACTTTTCTGTTGGCATTTTTTTTTTTCTGGCAATATTCCTGCACAGGCGCGGCAAATTTTCTGCGATCACATCATAGATCGCGGCATGTTCTGCTATAGGACTCCTGTAGAATAAAAAGTGAAATCGCTGAGCATTCTGAAAACACTACAATATTTAAGAAATTTAGTCTTTTTTTTTTTTTCAAAATTATTACAGGTTTTGGATCTGTTCAAAGTGGTAACCGACGATTTCAGATCGTCGCTTGTTTGACTTCGAAGTTCGGATATCTGAATCGAAGCCATATGGAATAATAACGTAAAAAAGAATTTTAGGGATGATCAAAAAAAAAAAATGGATCAAAAGATAGCTATCTTGGCCAATAATTAGCCTTTGAAGTGATAGTTTGGGTTTGGCTACACTATATGTAGTTCTCCGGATATAAGGCCTACAAGAACATTTTTGATTGAAATATGTTGGATATTTTGATTTAAAAAAAAAAAAAAAAAAAAAAAAAAAAAAAAAAAAAAAAAAAAAAAAAAAAAAGTGAAATCACAATGTTCTAAAAGCACTACAATATTTAAGAAATGTAGTCAGGTTTTTTCTCAAAATAATTATAGTTTTTGGAACTGTTCAAAGTGTTTTCCGAAGGATTTCGATCGTCGCTTGTTTGACTTCGCAGTACAAGTATCTGAAACAAACGTATATCTGGAAGAATTATGTAAATAATAATTTCTACCTAATAATGCATAAATTTAGATTGTAGTCAATTTGTTAAGTAAATAATTGTGTTGGCAAGCATTATAAGGAATACAATGGAAAAAATAATCCTTAATTGTTGAAGTTAAGAGACGAAGTCTACTTAATTCGTTACCAAAGAACTGTCACGGAAGTTTCAAGTTTATAAAGAGGGCAGAATATAAAAACGAAACATGGCCATGAAACAAACGCAAATAGTGATTAAGGTCTCACTTTTTATTTTAAAGAATATAACTAACTAACTAAACTAACTAATTCTATTGTCTATGAAACCCGGAGATTCAATGCCGCGTTCACAAAAGCTCTCCACTGACTTCTATCCTTAGCTAACTGCACTCATTTTCTACTTTGTATTCCAATCTCTGCGAGATCCATCTTAATATTGTCCTCCCATCTGCGCCTAGGTCTTCCTAATGGTCGTTTTCCGATTGGTTTTCCAGTCAAGCCTTTGAAAGCGTTTCTACTTTCTTCCATTCTAGCGACATGACCCGCCCACCTAAGCCTCCTACCCTAACAATGTTGAGTAAACCATATAACTTATGTAGTTCCTCGTTTTGAAGTTTCCGCCATTCCCCATTCCCCATTCCCGTTCCTCTTGGGTCCGAATATTCGTTTCAGGATCTTGTTCTCAAATACTTTCAGTCTATGTTCTTCCCTCAGAGTAAGTGACCATGTTTCGCAACAGGCATGATTATCGTTTTGTATAGTTTAAGCTTCAAATTCCTCGACAGAATTCGCGACGACAACAGATTTTGAACCGAACAATAACACGAATTCCCTGCTTTTAGTCGACATTTAATTTCTTCATGAATATGATTTTCCTCTGTTAATATTGATCCTAGATATTTGAAACTATCCACTTTAACAAAAGTATTAAAGAATATAACACTAATATAAAATAAGTGACGTAGAGGAAGTGGGTTCCAGCAAACTGTCGGGTGGGATGTCGAAAAAGGTCACAGCATTTATTGAAACCATCCATTGGTAAGAAGATAACGATATGGTGTAAAGGTAGGTCTACTGCATAATACATAGTATGTGTACCCTATAGCTCCGATCAGCAAACTGGCATGGACTTGTCAATTTCATGTTCGATCATTGAATTTCTCCCTCAGATTCCTCAAAACGATTTCACAGGAAGGGAGGAACCTATTACAATATTTAAACAGCGAACAGAAGTTATTGATAATGGTCGGCGAACATCGAAAACGTTTGATGAAATATTTAATTCCCGGAAAAGATCCATATTTGAGTCACGTGAGTCTTCCCCATATGAAAAAGCACTTTTGACTTTATCTTTGAGCTGAACTTTAGCTGCTATAATAAAGTGCTAAAAAGACGTCTCGCCCCTCCCTTTCCATCAATAAAAGACTCTCATTTTATGCGTTTCAAAATACATATATAGAGACAGACCTCATCTTATCTACATAGATCGGTCCAGGTCTTTCTGTGTAAGTTGAATTTACATAAAAATTTCGCAGGCGCAGCGAAACAAGTGACTTTTTGACAAGTGCCAAATTACTATATAGCTCATGCCTCACTAACTAGATGATTCTCAAAATAGAATTTAGAAATTTAAGGAAATGAAATGAAATCTTTGAGTTTTACGTCCAACGGTTATGCCGGCTAGGCTAAAGGAGACGGTGATGATGAGAGAAATGAATGAAATGATGGAATGAAGAAAGTTTAAAGAAACGGGAAAACCCCGAGGAAACCCACGCACACGGTGTTTGTCCACCACAAAGTTCACTTAGCGGGAGCAGGGTTTGAACCTGGGAACCCATGCAGTACAGGTGAACGCTCTACCACTGAGCCACCGCAGCCCCTTTTTAGAAATTTAAAAATTATTGTTACTTCACATGTAAGTACCATTCGTAAATTTTACTTATATCGGAAATTTGTTATGTATGATTTACTACTTTCAAACATATGAACAATCACATTAGAAAATGATCTAATTAATAATTCTTCCTCTATACGTATATCCACCATCGCTAACGTGCTTACTTGCTATGGACGAGCAGCTGCACGGCCCCTCCAGTTCCGCCCTGCTCTCACGCGGAGTAGACTCAATATAGCTCATACGACCTCCTAGAAAGCAGTTGTACTATACGGATCCACAGATTGAAAAATGCACGGGAAAATGTGGGGAAGTCTTTAATTTGCCCATTTAATGTCGAGAACAGAACCTAACGAACCCCTGCGGGGCTTCTAACCCGTTCCTACTCCTACTATGGATCTGTATAGTAACACTGCACGCCTCCTAGCACACACAGATTGGTGTGTGCTTCTCGTTTTCGCACTCGTACACAATTAAACAACAATTATTTTTATAGTGGAATTAAAAAAATGAAATCTTTGAGTTTTACGTCCCACGGTTATGCCGGTTAGGCTAAAGGAGATGGTGATGATGAGAGACGAGTGAAATGGTGGAATGAAGAAAGTGGGAGAAAACGAGAGAACCCCGAGAAAATCCACGAGCACGGTGTTTGTCCACCACAAAGTTCACTTGGCGGGGGCTGGGAACGAACCCGGGACCCCAAGCACCAGAGGTGAACGCTCTACCACTGAGCCACCGCGCCCCCCTTATAGTGGAATTAATAAAACCTGCAGTGCTAATTTAAACTTATGCTATACGTTTTCTTTGGCCAATGTTTAGTTGATGGGAGGGCAGCCTTTTCTTCGAATCGAAAAAAAGTTAAAATATCCCTAATTTCAGTTAATATTAGGTTAGGTTCTAAACATTTAGTCCCCTTCATCTAAACAGAAACCTCTTCTTTTAATAGATATTATACCCTATTACAGGTAAACGAAATATAGTCAAATTTTGTGGAATAATGAGTTATTAAACCTTTCAATACTACCGACAATAAATGTGATCTTGAATTTTTTTTTTCCCCTAAGAGTTTAGACTATACTTTCAAGCACCTACTGTTTCAGTACAATGACAATAATACGTGAAGCACAAGAAGAACGTCTAGCATAACACCCAATCCCCCTTCTATGGTAGAAATAATACACCATTTATTGATTATAAGGTAAATGTAGGACAGAGGTTGTCGATACACATTTGGCCCTCTTGTACATATTGGCATTGGTGGAAATAAAACACGAATTCATCTTAACTGACCCTTATTAGGAGTTTAGTTCCGATAAGCCCCGCCATGCAAACCCTGTGTACTAAATAGGTGAACTCACATAGCCTCGCTGCTGAATGGGACGCTAAACTAAATAGGTGAACGAAATCTAACCTATCCATAAGTCATTATTGTTATGTTGAAAATCTCGTGTGGGTTAACACAATAAATGCCCTTATTAGCCCATAGTTTATTGTCTAATCAATTCAACTGCTTATTTTGCTCTAAATGAGGTAATCATCTTCGAGAAACAAGAAGTCTCAATTAGTTCGAAACAAGCGCAAACGGTCCATGGTCAGTTATGGGGGTCCAAAACTAACCTAACTTAATATAACGTTATATTATGTAATCAAATGAAAATCAATGGAAAGAAGTGGAGAAATTAAAAATTTCGTGTGGAAGAAATTACTGGACCCCCTTAACGGAACATTGACCGCGCAAACTTGAATACTTGTCTCAACCCAAATGAGGTCAACGTTCCCCACTCATTTTTCAACAAGTGTAGTCTGGTAAAAATCTCTAACCTCTACAAAGCAAAATAGACAATATCCCTGCGTCTTTAATTCTAGTACAAAGGTGTATTGTATTTTATCACCAATCGATTACTTCAAAATACAGATCTAAAATAGCTAACTGTTAATAAAAATAACTAATTGTTAATAACGTAATACCACCTACATATTACCTTTTGTTGACTTAGAATTCCAGTTATTCTAAAAGATCACCGTTGTTAAGTTAGATGGAGTATAAATGTTATTTATTTTAAATGAGTAAAAAAGTGTATTCAAGCATTAACGAATAATTAACAATCGACAGGTCCAAGAAAGCACAATACACACAAGATTTCTCCATGCTAAAGAAATAACTATCAGATTACATAATATTTATGACATTTTGCCTACAATAATTTAAATATTTCCCACCTAAACATGTTTTGACATCCAAGACGCCAATTGTGCTGACATCTGTTAGGTAGTTTCAGAAACAGCTGAGAGCAGAATTAAAATGAAATACGTTACGCGCAGTACGTTGTATTTTGTTTTGCTCGCAAAATTTCGTTATCTAACATCTTACTATTTTTTCCCCCTGTAGATTCATGAGCTATCTACAAGAAAAATATATTTTATACGTTTCATTAGCTCAAATTGTGCTGTATTTACATAGCAATTCTTAATATGTTAGCGTCTCTCATGCAAGCTTACAATAGTTTGTCAAAAATCAAATTTTAGAAAAATAATAATTTTCTTGTTTTAAATTATTCTCTTGATATTCTGGATTGTTATTTATTGGGTAGATCCAAATAAACGCGTACAGATTGATAAGATGCATGCACGCTGATATTTCATGAAAAAAAATAATGGAAAAAATCCACCACCGTGTGCAGTGTGCTATGGCACAGTAAAGTACAATAGGGATGAACAGGTTAAGTCAGCAAGTAGGATTGAGTATAGGGTAGAGCAGTGATAGCCAAACCGTTGCTCGCGAGCTACTAGCAGTTTGAGGGAACATTTTCGGTAGATCGCGCTAACACTTTGGTTAGCTAACCTTGATCCCTCCACTGAGCTGATGCTAACAACAGGGGGCGCTGACGACAACTGATGCAGATATGGGCGGTAAGTCCAGTAGCTGAAAAAATATTATCATTATTTTGTTTGGTTTTCTGTGTTTTCAGCCTTTTCTTTAAACTGTCTTCAATGCCATAGCATAAATAACATCAAAAGGCAGTCATTGCCTCGTTCACACAATTTTAGGAAAAGTTCAATATTTTTCTTTTTGATTGTGTTCTGTCATCAGCACGCCATTTGAAGAATCAGATTTAAAAAAAAATAAGCTTAGTATAGGGAACGATTTTATACCTAAGCAGATCTTTACTCTTTTAACGTCAGCTAACCTAATCGGCATTTAATGTAAAGGGACATTTAAAAATACTTAGTCAAAATTCGATGGGATTGCTGAAAAATCAATCGACCTGTTTTCTAAATTATTTAATATAATCTATTAAATTACAAATGCCTGCTGAAAGTTAGGAAAGATATGCTAATATTATAGCTATTCATGCGCAGGTCTGAACTAAATCAGTACGCAGATTCGCTTTCATTTGTTTTCATAGTTACAGTCCCTTGTTTTGGACTGCCATCTATTAACAAGTATACAAAACAGATTCAATACCTCTATCATTGTGTAAAAGTTGTTTTAAGATCATTCGAGACTCTTGTTCAAGTGTCTTGAACAATACTCCTTTGAACGTGTAAATTTGAGGTATTGAATGGTCTTGTTCAAGCTTTCTTGGATCGTCTACAAGAGCATAACACATGTTTCCTGCAGTAGTCAGGACTTTAGTATGACGCTAATCATATGTCAAAACGACCCTGCATAAGACCCATTACATTTATAAACATGAAATCAAGCTTTTGAACGCTGCAAAAATAATCTATCGGCGGAAAATGATTTCTAATATAGTCATTTTTCATATGCACTTACTTATGTTATAGGACTTGTAATGGTTCGAGACTAGTAAAAACCTAAACTAAACTTGTAAACCTAAAACTAACCCCATTACATTGTACACAGATACTCCACCGTCGTAAATTAATATTTAATACAGTCCTCTTTCATAACAAGCACTCACTCAATTTAACAATAAAGTTACCATTTTTATGACGAAGTATTGTAAATATTGCACCTCCTCTCTTTTTCACCCACTGTTTCATAAATTCGGATACGTGGGCACGACGATATGGCTACAAAATTACTATCTTCTTAAAGTAAAATATAAATAATATCCGTCGTCTATCATCTGATGACCTTTGAGTTGTTCAGTGTAGTGTTTTCATATGCACACACGAAACAACAAGAAATAAAACGAATAGATTGAGTGCAAAAGGAGGGGAAGAATCATGTTTGTTAGATAACAGACTCGATGTTCTGCGTGTGTATCACGAATCTTCGTGACGCTTCGTGATCTCCGAGTTTGGAATAAGAAAGAATCTAACTTTTTTTTCTATAATGACAACTCCTGAAGTCATAGAGATAGTAATTTAGTAAAGTCTCGAGCAGCTAGGTGAGCTGTTAGAGCCTGGCTGTGATTTTAGATATTTTCCTTAGCTCTACTTTCCGCAGCTCAAGTAGTATGTTTAAACATGTAGATGATTACCAAAATAATAATAATAATAATAATAATAATAATAATAATAATAATAATAATAATAATAATAATAATAATAATAATAATAATAATAATAATAATAAATGCAATTTGATTAACACGGTGTGAGGCAATTGCTTTCCTGAAAAACAGCTCTGATTCGTCAAGGAATGAAGACAAATAAATAGTGCCGTATTTACGATTTTGTTTCGGGGTTGCTTTGCTAACTTTATTCCTGGAAATGTGAAACTTCTGCACTGAGGAAAATCCGTTCTCCGAACAGCGGTATATTGTACTAATATACGGAATCCTCTTGCTTATGCTATATAGGAAAATCTTTGAGTTTTACGTTTTACGGTGAGGCTAAAGGAGACGGTGATGATGAGTAATGAATGAAATGGTGGAATGAAGAAAGTGGGAGGAAACGGAAACCCCGAGGAAACCCCAAGTGAACTTTGTGGTGGGGGCTGGGATCGAACACGGGACCCCAAGCACCAGAGGTGAACGCTGTACCACTGAGCCACCGCGGCCCCATATGCTACATAGGCACTGCCCTTAGATGTTACATCATGCCGTTGCAGGATGTCTGATATCTAACAGTTTTCCGTATATCACATGCATATACTTACGTTACCTTTGTCAGCTATATGCTACATACGTCCATTTGTATGTGAGATCCTGAGCGCCTACATTGTTTCATACGGAAAGTACTACCATGAGCAAAATAAATGACGCGTCTCTTTATTTTGAAGTTTTTTGAAAATATCTCCGTTTTCTTTATATGTTCGAAATTTCGGAAGGTTTCCCCAGCAGGACAGGTTAATAACAAACCCGTTTTTAATATTTGTGTTAGATATTAGCTTAAAATAAAGAAATTAGAAGCAAAAAACATTAAATCGACAGAAATCTCGAGAATTACCAACTCTGCTAAAGTGGGAAATTTTCAAGAACACGAGGGAATTCTGCATTTCAACACGAAGCAGCGACATCTATGTCATTGAGAGGAATGTGGATTAAATCTACAAACTAAACTTTTAACGAATATTTCTAGTATGTCTTATTATATGCATTATCTGCAAACTCCAAATATATGAATATATGCTAAGTATTAACATAAAGATAGAGCAAATAGTGGAAATTATCTATGGAAAAGGACGAATTGGTAGGACGATCGTAATGAAATATCGTCTTTACCGGAACAGGCTCAGCTCACGTAAAGAAACAAATAGCTCACTTAGTTAAAGCAACGAGTCTGTATGCTGAAGGTAGCGGGTTCGATCCCGTGGAAGTGCTGTTATCATTTTTATCACTACACTACGGTTATTTTTTTTTATTTTTTTATTTGGGAAAGAATCAAATTGTAACGTATGTGTAGAACTTATGACGATACCAAAAAAGAAAAAATGCTGTTGTCGCACTTGCATTAGCGTCCCTAATTTTGTTTGCAAACAGTTTCGTAATTATTTCCCCTGTGCTCACTGCTCACCATATGCTCGCTGGCGCATAACGAATGTTTCCCAGTAAATGTTAATTCTAATTTGGAGAATTTTATAAAGTTTCACAATATTTCTCACTAGATAGTCTTCTATCTACGTGTTTGGATATTTTGATAACAGATTTCCCTATTAAATGTTTAATTTTCCCTAGATGTTTAATTACGGAAAAGTTTTACAATGTATTTGTATTGAATTGAAATTGTTTTGAATTTACTACCTAAGGTAAGTAGACCGAAGGAGGAGAACTCAAGTAATTGATATTCTACGTAAAAGCAACCTATTGTAGAATGATGATGCTTCTTACCTTCAGCACATAATCTTTACGTTAGAGAGTCAGACAGAGAAAAATCCTGGTCTTTCCTCCTCTATGACCACCCATCTTAAACCTCTACATATCATACATATCATTGTTCGTCTCACAAAATTTCGGTGCTCCAAAAACATTCAAATAATAATAATAATAATAATAATAATAATAATAATAATAATAATAATAATAATAATAATAATAATAATAATAATAATAATAATAATAATAATAATCCTGAATATGCCATCCTTACATAATGTAGGATATCTTAGTTTCCTAGTTTAAATCTTAAATATCTTAGATTAAAATGCTTTCTTTAGTACTTATTTGAGCAACCATGTAGGAGGGGGTACGACTTTTTATTTTGCCCCTCTCATTTCAGTAGCCTTCCAACAGAAAGTAATTTTTGATAAACAGGACAGACAAAATGAATAAGAAATATATTTACAGCATCCTCTCCCCTTTCATGATTGGAATATCACGTAATATTTTTTATTCTACGAAAGATGGCCCTGTGCGGTTAGGGGTAGGTAACTAAAAAAATACCTAATATATAGCGCCCCTTGATTGTAATATTACCGCTTCTTTATTTGTACGAGGGAGCCCCTACACAATCAAGGGTGACAAAAAGAATAGGAAGAGTGTCTATTGATTCCAGTGGTGGATCCAGCACGAACTCCTGGGGGAGGGGAGGGGAAGTGAAACATTCTTTTGATGATGTGAAGCTGTCACAAATTACCACTTAACTAAACTAAACAATAGTGGGGGGAACTGGTACCCAGTCAGTTTAAATTGATGTAAAAGTTTAATTTTTGGATTCATATTAAAGTTTTGGTTTCAAATGAGAATTTCAGTCCAAGTGGTCAATGATCAAATCTCGTGGGGCTCTTCAGTGTAGGCTAATACGGCCCCCTTATGAGAAAAGGCAAAATTATTAACATGTTTATAACTTTCGAATTTTTCGTCTATTTTAAAGAAATATTTTGCTTCGTATTAAAGTGTTGGTTCCAAATGACAAACTCAGTCCGAGTGGACAATGATTAAATCTCCGGGGGGTGTTCAGTATAGGGGGCTACGGCTCCCTTATGGGAAAAGGCAAAAATATGAAAATGCTTATAACTTCCGAATTTTCCGTCTATTTTAAAGAAATTATAGGCTTCATATTAAAGTCTTGGCTTCAAATGACAATTTCAGTCCGTGTGGACAATGATCAATTCTCGGAGGGCTCTTCGGTGTAGGGGTTTCGGCTTCTTTATGGGACAAGATTCACGTAGTTGATATTGCAAAATTGTTTTGTGTATATATAAGTGGAAACTTGCACCATTTGGTTAATTTTACCTCTTATGTTTTGCAGATTCATATTCCAAGCAATAGTTACTTCGCAGAGCTAAAAGAAGGCACTTACTAGTTTCATTAAAATGAAATGTCTTTTATGAGAGGAGCAGACGAACGAACAGGCACCCAAACGTTGGTTGAGTCGTACGGTTGAAACTCGTTAAGCTCGCTTCAATTATTATTATTATTATTATTATTATTATTATTATTATTATTATTATTATTATTATTATTAATAATAATAATAATAATAATAATAATAATAATAATAATAATAATAATAATAAAGCATTGCAGGGACCTTTGGTGCAGGGGGTCCGTGGCTCGATTCCACTTCGTGCCAAGTGAAATTTGAGGTGGACAAATACCGTGTGCATGGGTATGTGTTTTCTTGAGATTTTCCATTTTCCTCCCACTTTCTTCATTTCACCATTTCATTCATCACCATCCTCCCTTAGCGTAGGTGCATAATCGTCCAACGTTAAACTACCCCTCGCATATTTTTTCAGGACAAACGAGTTTTGCCATATTGTTCGGTTATTAACGAAATATTTATTTTTGAAATATGAATAAACTCTTTTGAGTCGTTTTTGAGAAAATCGCCCAGACAACACTCCACCAAGAATAAACTACCCCTCGCATTTTTTTAGGACAAACGAGTTATGCCATATTGATAAGTTATTAATGAAATCTTTATTTATGAAATATGAACGAAAACATTTGAGTCCATTTTGAGAAAATCACTGAGAAAAAACTCACCCCCTTAGTATAAACTACCCCTTGTAGATTTTTCTCAGATAAATGCCTTATACCACAAAATAGGGTTGCTAATTAAATATTGATTTATAAAAAAAGAAAGAAAACAAGATCGTTAGAGCCAGTTATGAGAAAATATCTTTTTTTTTTTATTTTCATCGTACAGAAAACTACCCTTGTTTTGGGAGTAGGAGGGAGATAAAAAAAACTATAGGAAATACTATGAAAATCTTAAACTAAAATTTGGTGCAGATAAGTTGAACATACCGTAAATTTTTCAACTAATTTACGGTATGTTCAAGTATGGCTTCTAGGCGAGGTATGGCTTCTAGGCGAGTGCACAGAAAAGTGTAGCGAACGGACGGACGAACTAATGGACATGTATCGAAAAATAACTTTTTCGGTGTTAGGGGCTATAATACGTGTAAATTCGTTGAAATCTCAAATTTGATTTTTTTTTCGAACACCATACTTTCTTCTCTCATTTGTCACTTCAAAGTAAAAGGAACTCAGAACTACAGATAAAAGACACCTACTTTTACACATAGACATTTATTGATTTAAAACTTTTTTAGTTTGTGTCATTTCACTTCCAATTGAAAGGTTTTACAATGATTAACGGCATACCAATGACGAGACGGAAGTTTTCAGGAAGTAAATGCATTCAGAAGTCTAGAATGCATTACAGCCTGTTTTTATTTCTGCAATTGTTAACAGCTGTAATTTCGTCCAAACGCTACATGAAATAATTTTTGGTTGACGTCATTGTATTACTATTTTAGTATTGTTCTCTTCAGACTTGGTTGAAGTTTTGTCTTAACGGTTATACATTTTTCTTTCTTATTTCATCGTTACACATAAGAACAAAATGTTATGGTGAGTGGATAGATTCGAACCTACGAACATTGAGTTTATATTCTTCCAACACTTTACCAATGGACCAAGCTTTGTCTTCACGTTAACGCTCGGTTACAGGGTTTACTACGATTTAAATAAAATGGCTGGCTGTTAGAATTCCCTGCTCACATATTTCGATAAATAATTTTCATTGCTTCGTGGATACGTAGAGCAATGTTTAGATACACATTTTAGGAGAGTGAATTTTGGTGTATATAATAATTTCATGCCAGGTAAAAGCTAGATAAGTTTTGATAAAATGTTTCATATGTAGTTCTCAATAATAAGCTTGCTGTTCGGAGTGAAGTTCCAAGGTTCAGCATTGCCTAGCAGTTTTTGCTATTAATATCCCTTCTAACAATATTGGCAGTGGACAAAAGTTAGCCCGTGTTGAAGCTTTTTGCTCCTAATTTAGTTACTTTACTTATTTAAGGAATATATTGAAAATTGTCAGCAGGCACGTATGCAGTAATTTATTTCGGGAGAAGTCCGACTTCAATATTAGGATAAACTATAATAAAATTTAAAAGATAATCCTTAAATTTAGGCTAAATTTACAGAGAAGTTGGGATTTCAGAGGGGAGTCCGGACCACCTGGACCCACCCCTAAATGCGTCCTTGTTTGTCAGTAACGTTTCCTCATTTTGAAACCCTCAAAAACTTCGGATATATAAAGGAAAACGAGTTATTTTCGATAAAATATCACTTCAGAAGACGCGACAGTTTTATTGCACATGGTGGTATCCCAAATTCACAAGGGCAAGAATTCATTAATTTTGATTCTCTGTCATTGTGCTCTATCGAAAGGTTAGGTTTGTAACATATTACTCCTACGAACAAGCATGACTGGCAGATAGGAATACTGAACACAACTCCAGAGAAATGCATGCTGAACTTACGTTTATAGCTACGCTTTGGTGATTTGCCCTCAAGGTCAATCGAGTGGTAATTCAGTTCCGTCTCTGTTCTTAAGCCATGTTCGTATTACTTCGAACAGTTTTGATAATGAAAAGCATGCCTCTTAATATAACAGACTTCTTTCGCGTAAGAAATCGAAACTCAGTTGGTCAGAGCAACTAGTCTGTAAGAATTAGGTTGTTAGTTAGTTAGGAGCCCAGTACGAGTAAGGGTTTTTATTACTATTGTTTTTATCTTTTTTATGTGAGGAAAAATCAAATTGTGACATCGCGATATCAAATGTATTTGATTAGGTAGCTTTGTCTTAGCTAAACTTTAAACATCAGTAACCGTCGAAATTATTTCACCAACTGATCACTTACTGAACATTTCAAACACGTCAAACCAGTGGCATAACATGAAGGTTAACCTCTCCTCCGCAGTCCTTAGTTATGCGTCCGTACTTTCAAGGGCGGACTAAGGGCCGGGCGACTGCCCGGGGCGCCAGAGAAAGAGGGGCACCAAAACGAGCCTCAAAAAGTAAATTTTATAATGTGCTTTCTACTGACGTTTTTGGTTTATATTCTTGTAAAGTAGTGGCAATTATATGATCTTTTTCCATTTCACTATGGAAGAAGAGAGTTTCATAGTACTAAGGGGGCTGTATCGAAAAATTGAGAGATGGCATGTAGAATAAAGAGTGCCGGGAATTAAGTATTGTTTGTTTGTTTGCTTGAGTTTAGCGTTCCACGGTTATGCCTTAATGGACAAGGGAGATGTGGATACTAATTATAGTGGAATCCGAACCACTTTTATCGTTCAACAGTAATCCACCGGGAATTGGACCCGGTACCACAGAAGGCAGGCGTGCTAGCCACTATACCAGGGGGGTGGAGTTGGTATTGTTTATAGCGGGCCATATTCTTTGTGAACTTTTCCTAGGTAATGGATTTCTTTTTGAAAATGGGTTTAAAACAGGGGCGTCATTTAGGGAGGGCAGGGAGGGGCATTTGCCCCCCGTGAGTTTGAGATGTATATAGATTTTATCATTAGAATAGTAGTAAATCAGTGAAAAACGCGAAATTTTACTTATATCAAGAGGTCTTGCCCCCCCCCCAAACAAAATCTGAAATGACGCTCCTGGTTTAAACTATTAAAAACACTATGATAAAATGTAAAATATAGGCTACTACTAGGGGAAGGGCGCCAAAAAGTCACTTTGCCCGTGTGAAAATTTGGCCTGCTCCGCCCCTGCGTACTTTCTGTATATTTTTTGGCCTTGCAGCTTGTGCGGTCCCCACGCCACATTGTTGCGGGGGCGCTATTTACGCCTACCCTTCGAACGTAATTCAATAACTGTTTAAGAAATTCTACCATCAGCGTGAAAACGGGAATATATTTTTCTAATAGTCCCATAGAACTTTCACTCAGAATGCCAGATGCAATTTTTCAGAGTGGGCTCTGGCTAAGTAGAAGGAAGATCTGTTTCCTAAGTAAGTTCCTTTCAGAAAGTTTGCTATTTCTTTAACAGTGATGTAAATAAATATACTTATCGTTATTAGCTCGACACCAAACCATCCTGGACAAATCCCTCTAGAACAATGATCGGCAAAAGTTATTCTGCATAATTTTATAAGCGACTCAAGGGTGAAACACTTGTTAACGAAAGCAATGTTGTGTATATACTGCCTTGTTTCTGACAAAATATAAAGTCTTTTGTAATCTTTAGACACTTTTCCTATTCTTTTTGTCACCCTTGGTTGTGTAAGGAAGCCTCGAACAAATAAAGAAGAGGTAATATTACAGATAAGGGGCGCTATAAATATATTAGGTATTTCTTTTGTTACCTAACCATAACGGCCTAGGGTCGTCTTCAGTAGAATAAAAAATGCTACGTGATATTACATTCACGAAGGAGGAAAGGATGCTGTAAATATATTTCTTATTCATATTGTCTGCCCTGCTTCTCAGAAATTATATACCTTCTGTTGGAGGGTGCTGAAAAGAGAGGAGGGAAAATAGAACGTCGTGGCCCCTCATACATTTTAAATTTTGTGACGTGGTTGCTCAAATTATTACTAAAGAAAGCACTATGAACTAAGATGTGTAAAGTTACAACATTATGTAAGGGTGGCATATTCATTAATAATAATAATAATAATAATAATAATAATAATAATAATAATAATAATAATAATAATAATAATAATAATAATAATAATAATAATAATAATAATAATAAATATGAATGTCTTTGGAGAGCCGAAATTATGTGAGACGAACAATGATATGTAGAGGTTTAAGATGGGTGGGCATAGAGGAGGAAAAACCAGGATTTTTCTCTCTCTGACTCTCTAATGTTAAGATTATGTGCTGAAGGTAAGAAGCATCATCATTCTACAATAGGTTGCTTTTACGTAGAATATCTATTACTTGAGCTCCCCTCCTTCGGGCAACTTTGCTTATGTAGTAAATTCAAAACAATTTCAATTTAAGACAAATATTTATAGAGAAAATTAAACATTTAATAGGGAAATCTGTTATCAAAATATCCAAACACGTAGATAGAAGACTATGTAGTGAGAAACATTGTGAAACTATAAAATTCTCCAAATTAGAATTAACATTTACTGGAAAACATTCGTTATGCATCAGTGAGCACAGGGGAAATAATTACGAATCTGTTTGCAAACAAAAATTAGAGACACTAATGCAAATGCGACGATATTTTCTCTTTTTTTTTGGTATCGTCATGAGTTTTACACATATGTTACAATTTGATTCTTTCCCAAATAAAAAATAAATAAAATAACCTTAGTGATAAAAAAGACAACAGTACTTCCACGGGACTCGAACCGTCTACCTTCGGTATACAAACTCGTTGCTTTACCTAACTGAGCTATTTGCTCTCTGACATAAGCTGAACCTGTTCTACAGTAAAGACGATTTTTCATTACGATTGGGCTAACAATTCGTCTTTTTCCATAGGTAATTTCCACTATTTGCACTATCTATACGTTAATACTTAGCATACATTCATATATTTGGAGTTCGCTGATAATGCATATAATAAGACATACTAGAAATATTTCGTTAAAATTTTCGTTTGTAGATGTAATCCACGCTTCTCTCAATGACATAGATGTCGCTGCTTCGTGTTGAACTGCAGAATTCCCTCGCGTTCTTGAAAATTTCCCACTTTAGCAGAGTTGGTAATTCTCGAGATTTCTGTCGATTTAATGTTTTTTGCTTCTAATTTCTTTATTTTAAGCTAATATCTAACACAAATATTAAAAACGGGTTTGTTATTAACCTGTCCTGCTGGGGAAACCTTCCGAAATTTCGAACATATAAAGAAAACGGAGATATTTTCAAAAAACTTCAAAATAAAGAGACGCGTCATTTATTTTGCTCATGGTAGTACATATAGATGGAACACTTATACAGAAAGTATTATAAAACATGCGTTTTCAGTTATACGTCTTCTGTACGTTAAGTCCAAAAACTACATGATTTACAAATGTAACATACGATTTGACGTACGCCACATACAATTTTTCCCAGTGTGTTAGATATTTCATTTACTTTAAAATAGTAAATAAAATTTCGGGGGGAGGGGGCTTCAGCCTGGAAGCTCCCTCCTTAAATACGCCACTGCAAGCAAGTCACCAATGGTTTCCCGAAGAATATTTATACCGATTTGGAGCAGTACTCAGTTCTGTCAGCAAAGATGGAGGGAGATATCTGATATGGATATTGAGCTCTAGAAGTGACTACTGGAACAGGTAGCGGTGAGTCTCACAGTTGCAGTATATCCAATGGTCTTTCAAATTTGCAATTTCGTTGTTATAAGTAGCCTGATCTATTTGCACCTAATAAAGAAAGCCTTAAATTGTATAGTTGTTATTGAATGTAAGAATGGTTCTCTATTCCTGTAGTAATGAAGACGTATTCAACACAGAAACAAAAAGGTAGTTAATGCTGTCAATGGGGCCCACTATATGTCGACGTGATATAGCACACCAAGCTCCAATTTGTGTAACACATGTGGATTTTCAGTTGACTAAATTCGAGTGCTTTGATTGTTCATCTAGCCACTAAGTTGAAACCACGCCTCATAAGTGAAGAAAGCATGTTCCAAGCCTATGCAATTCCATTGTTGTCAACAAATGAGCGAAACCATGTACAGTACACAACGAGCTTACTTTTATCCGGCTCTTTTAATTTCTGAACACTGCGAATATGATATGCACCAGGGGCGGATCCAGGACAGCCTTCTGGGGAAGGGGGTTGTAATACTGCTACTTACAGCTATTTTTAAGAGCTCCAAACTCTGGGATGGATTTTGTAACGGTGTTCGAGTCCTAGTTCGGGGGCGGAATTTGTAATGCTGGGGGAATTAAATTGATGACAAGATAAATTTGATTTCCAGTCTTAGTTGTGAAATTTTATTTGAATAATTTCATAAAAATTATGTTCGGGTTCGCCAAATACTATTTATGAATATGCAAATTGTTTTTTTTTTTTGCATATTTACTCGCCGCTCTGGCAAGATATAACATGCCTAAAAAGCAGAAAACTGAAGATACGTGCGTTGATTCATGAAAGCCTGATTTACACCGCACGAGGCTCGATTTTTATAATCCTATTTTCCCCATACGGTACTCCAGAGTGCTAGGAAAATAGGTGCGTAGTTAATCAGAACAAATTTACAAAGAATATTCACTTGCTGCATGGCTGAAATAAAATCACTATTGTAGTTTTATTGGGAAACAGCTGTACTGGCCGTCACTTCGCTAAGCAATAAAATTGGTGCATAAATTAATTTAATCATCAGACTAAAAGAATTTATGCAAATGTAGAATGGAAAAAATTACTATAAATATTATTAACTGTATCTGTGAGGGTCAGCTCAGCTAGGTTCCCAATTGTTTCGAAATAATATAAAAAAATTCTCTAATTGGCCTAGAATAGGTTGGGAAATCTGAATTGTTTTTGAAATGACACTTTAACAAAATTTAAGTAACAGTGATAAATTTTTAATTATCCAAACTTGCAATAAAATTTAAATTGAACAACAATTAAAAAAAATGAAATGACATGATCATTTTAAGTTGAAATAAATTGAGACAAATGTCACTAAAATAAAATAAAGATGAAATATGGAATACGTTGACTGAAGAATCTGAAGGATTCTTATTTTCTTTATGTTGTTTAAAAATAGGTCTTAGGCAATACTTTCAAATTACAAAGATTTGAATTTAGTGAGCAGTTTACCTTTCTTTTGTAACTGCTTATTATATAAATTACAAACAATATTTTCTATTTTCCACTTTTTAAAGATGAATATTCTATATATTCAAAAAAAATAAATGTACATGGTATCATTGTTTCATCTTTTTGATATAACCCTTTGCGTGTGATTTATTTAGTCCAGAAGACAATATTTTATTCAGCAAGCACAGAAGGAGAAAGTAGGGAAATGCCTATGCTTGAGAAATAGATAGTTGACGAAGGTGGGAAAAATTAGATGATTTTGAATGCTAGCAAGACATGACAATTATTTAGATTAATTAAAGATGAAAAGATAGTGAAAGCTTTGATTTAAGCAGTGCACTGATTTGACTTTAACTGTCTACTTTAAATTGAAAATTCTCAACACATATGTATAGATCTAAGATAATAATAATATCCAATAATAAGAAAAATACATTGTAATATAAAAACAAACAATCATATATACTTGGACACATATACTAGATAGTCATATGATATATACACAATGATTACTAGAACACATATATAGATATCAGAGTTTATGCTTAACTTGGCCAATATTCCTTTCTAAATGTCGGTACCTTATATTTGTTTATTTCACTTTGCGCAATATTTTACTTCATAATTATGAAGATCTGTCTGTGCGGCGTTTGCGCAGACAGATATCTTTATTTGTGTTTAGTTGCTTATTTACGAGTTAATTTTGTCCTAATGATACTTTTCTCTATTTACATGCTTAGGGCAAGAATTATACTCTATGCCTTTCAATTTAGGTACACCCTGTCAATACAAATAAAAATACCTATATCTAGCAAACAGATTACATTCGTCTTCTAACTGACAATTACGAGCTCTCTGTGTATGTACTTGGTAAATAAAAAAATCTTTTGAGAGAAATACATGAAAACATAAAGATCATTCATCCAATTAATACTTGAATAGTAATGTTTATCTGACACATTAATCTCGTCGTGTAATAACCTAACTTTTTATGTCACACAATTTTCTACATATAATATCTTTAAATGAGCAAACAACGCTAACATTTAGAATATAAGGAGATAATTTTCAGAATCTAACACTAATTGGCTGTGTGAATATCAATGGTTAAAATGACAAAAGTTAAGCACAAATAAATTTTAAAATATCGATTTCAGTTATAGTTTCTTTTAAAAAATATTATAATAATAAAAGATAACTGTTCAGTCCGTCAAGGCCGGATTACCACGATTCAATTCTCGTTTCGATACATTAGTGAATTTGGCCAAGGTAAGAGGATGCGCTCGCCCACGGTAATGTGGCAACAAATTCCAAATTGAAAATTTAATATAAAGGTTTTGTCCTACCTTCCAGTGGATTCCCATGTTGAAGCTTAGTTTTCGATAGTGTCTACCACTTTTATTCACCACGAAATGACCACTTACAACACTCAAGTTCCTGTGTTCATGTGACTGCAGCATCCCGTTCGACTCCCGAGATGCGTATGGTCACCCGCCGATCTCTGACGCTCTCCTCCTTAGGCCTTTGGCTCTCTCTGGATGTTTAGGACGTCATCATCGGACTGAAGCATCCAAATTCCTCCTCATATCTAGGCGTCTCGGCGTCTCTTCATAGGTTGTCTCGGTCAAAGTGATTATAGAAGTCCAATATTGGTGAATCCAACTGATACACTGATTAACAAATTATGTATCCGTAAACTGATTAACAAATAATGTATCCGTATATATATGTTGATCACAATTATCACAATTGGTCACAGTCACAAATTAAATTTTCGTTGCACTCCCTTATAAGTCGATATAAATGCAAAATAGTGTATGATTGTAAGAACGTTCAGAATTTGATTAAATTTTATCAGTGTTTTTATGAGTGAACTCGTTGCGGCACTAATATGTGTTTAGCACTTCATTGTCTATAGTTGCTCAACCGATAAAAATAATTAATAAAGTGTGTGTGTGTGTGAGAGAGAGTTCTGTACACGTGTTGTCGGTGTCACTTCTCAAACTTAACTGCCCTTTCTTTTAGTATCTTGCAACCGTCTTTCTATTAAAAAAAAGTAACGTATGTTCTCCCAATTCCAGTTTTAAAATTTTAAAATTGCCAAAATAGGTTGTTGTTTGTGCGTTGTCCTTTCTTTCTTCCTAAAATGTTAAAATGTGCTAATGGACTTCTAGCTTGCAATATCGTGCCGGTGTGGTTCCTTCGGTTTTATCATGCGCTTGCGAATATACCTCTTTTCTACGATAGCTATTGTGAAGATTCTCTTTCTAGACAAACTGTCTAGCTTTACAATAGAACTTATACACTGAGTGTGTCTCCTGGCTGTGGGTGGTCGTGGTGAATAAAGACTTTTAAAGACTTCCGTTACTCAGGTGTCTCATTTACCGCTGAAAGAGTGGATACCGTTGGAAAGCAAATAAAAAAATACGTGTTTGAAGGAAAACAGAAATACAGATTCTTCATTTTAAAAGAAAAATGATGTTTCAATATATGCACTAAAGAATATACTAATAAATGATTTACTAATTAATTGGGTCGCAATAGCAACTGTCACAATTACCCCCCTCCTAAGATGGAGCAGATGATGCAACGTAGTTGAAGCAGATCTCCATCCTAAGAGAAAGTATGTAAGTGACGTTGCGCATTGTGTTACAAATTCTAAGTACAAAAATAACATTACATAAAAATCCTAACCCTAAAATATTCAAAGTTTACATGAAAATGAAATTACATGAAAATCCTATCCCTAATGAGTTTTGGTAAAAATTCTTATTTTTTTTTAATGCGAAGTCTCAGGTGTCGAGTTTTTGGTCAGTTTTAAGCTGCCAAACACAAGCTTTCGAGGCATGCTTCAAGAAAATCTGATGATATTGTCTTTAATCCTCTTGTTTAATTGTTCTTTCATTTTATTTAGGCGCTTATACTACTGCTTCTGCAAGAATGTTGGCTGCTCTAGGTGGCAAAATAATATCCCTTTTTATGCTTTCTTCAGCGTCTTGGACTACAGGAAAGAATGACATTAGTATTCAGAGAATTTTCTGGAGGCAGATTTCCTCCTCAGGCGAGGGCAAAGCCATTGCTCGCACTTGAGTTTTCGTTATCCGGCTGCACTATAAAACGTCTTGATATTAGGAGCACTATCTCTTGAGGACAATGTTTCATATTGCATGCATCAATATAATAAAACTTGCTAAATTTTTGGTGGCTGCTCGCAGCTCAGAGCTCATTAACCTTTAGCTCGGCGCGTTCATCACAGCTATCATCACCAAAAGGAGGGAGTGCGTTGAGTCCCTTGCTCCAAACGCAAAACTCCACTTCAGAGCTCGAATCGGGAATTTCTTTCTTCCGATGGCTCTCTATCAATACATATATGTATCTCTAGGCACATTCAGGTGCATATCAAATATCGTGTCTCCTATGCCGGTTTCAATAATAAGTATCGCACTTTTGGCGGATATCTCTTTCCATCTGTCCTCTGTATCCATATTGACTTCACTTCCCAACGTCCGACATTTGCCTTAAGAATACGCTAATTAATAAAATTTTCTTTAGCATCATGGTGTTTGTCCTTCATCTTTTACTAGGATGAGTTATTCAAGTGAGGTATGCCATACTAAAAATTTCTCGTTTCATTTCTTGCAGTAGTCCTTTATGCAATTGTTAGGTTCTTCTATCATCGCTTCAAATGCTGTATTTTTTTTCTAAGCACAATTTTCATGGCAATTAATATGAGTTGCTTCCATGCCGTCATCATTGACATTAAGCTGCTTCCTAGCATGCTTTTTCTGACCATAATCTCGAACCCTGGACCACTAGTCCGGTTCTAATATGCCAATATCATATTTGATTGAATGGTAGCACTGATGGTACCATTCAAGTCATCTTTGGTACTTTTATGTCTTTCAGGTAAGCTGTACCATAGTAAACTGGTTCCTTCTCGCCAGTTGTCATCGGGCATTTCTTTACTTTGAACTATCTTAGCTTGAACGATCTGTATAACATGAGGGTCATTTCGAACTTTCCGATACATATGGTCTCCTGTACTGTTACATTTACCATGCGGAGTGAACCATATTGGAGTTAGGTCGTCTTGCCAATTCTCATCATTCCTTTCCTGGCTGGATACTGCGTTTACTTGACGACTGTGGTAATCATTTGCATCACCTGGATCACAGTGATAACTTTGATCCTGGAATAATCCTTCATTCATATATCGGAGTCTTCCTTTAGCATCTGAATTGCGAGTGTCTTCTTCTTCGTATGAAGACATTTCCTTGTGAGACCTGTGCTGCTCATTTCTTCTTCCATGTGGAGAACTACGATCTCGTTCTCTTGGACTTTCATAAGAGTTTCACACCTTGAAGTACTTCTCGAGTCTTGGTTCGACTCTTATTTTTCCTGGAACTGTCTTTCCGCGCAGTTTACGCTTCACCTTGGGCATTTTGAAGGTGCTTGGAACACTTGTAGGTATGCCCACAGCTGGGTAAGTCCGCTTGGTCTCCTGTCCTAAATCCTTTACTATCTGATTTGGAGGAGATTCATCTAGCATAATCGCTTCTAATTCCTTCCTTTCCACAATGTGATTGAGCTGCTTAGTCAGGGAGTTTGACTGCTGGTATTCTTGTTCCTGGATGACTTCAGCATTGTGCAGGTCTCCCTCCTGAAGTGGTGCATCTCGTATTTCATCGGGCTCCTTCCGCTCCTTCATGAGCTTTTCCCGTTCTTCTCGTTGTTCTTTAAGCTCCTTATTTTGTTGTTTTAATTTCCTGTTAAATCTTCGAAGTATCTCTAGTTGCTCTTCGTGAAATTTCCTTTCTTCTTCTCGTTCTTCTTCTTCCATTTTCTTCTGCTCTTCACGTTCTTTCTTTCGCTGTTCTCGTTCTTCTTCTTTCCTTTTCTTCTCCTCACGTTCTTTCTTTCGCTGTTCTCGTTCTCTTTCTTCTTCTTGTAATTTCCTCCGAAATTCTTCTCGTTCTTCTTGTAATTTCCTTTGGAACTCCACGAACATTGGAAACCATGATGGCATCTCTATAGGCACTGGGCCATACGCGGTAAGTACGTGTCCTGGAGGTATTTTAGTCTCCATTTCTTCGTTTTGTGGGGACTGCAACTAAAATAATGAGCTAATATGACAGATTATTATTTAAAAAAAAACAAAAAAAAAAACAAACACGAGCGGACTTAAAGACAGTTATGATGACCATGCAGTTCCTTATGCTAACATGCATAGAATTAATTTGATTCACAAGATAACTTTGAAACTCAACTTACACACACTTATTTGTTTATTTATTCTTTCATTAAAAGTATAGTGCCTAGCTCGGAGTCACTCATTCAAACACCAATCCAATTCAATCTCGTTCCTTATGCTCACTATATTAATACTAATAATAATAATTATAAACATGTATAGATATATGTATAACTCACTTATTTACATTACTCAAAAATTAAAATAAATCTGCTTAATATCAAGTCACATAAATCACTGAATATAATTACGAATTAAAATATTAACTTCCTATTAACTAAGATTGAATATCACTATGCTAAAACAAAGAAAAAAAAGAATACAATATACATATATGCGTGTACCAGAAAAATATATACTTACTTTATCTAATTTACCTTCTGACTTTCCTGTTCTTACCTTTTAATCGCCATCTATTTCTTCTCACTTTCATTTCACACAATAAACAAATGAATCATTGACATTTTCGTCTTCTTCTTCTTTTTAATTAAGAAAACGTATCAAATTTTATTTCTCCTGGTTATGAATTGACAGAAACGTCAAAAGATTTTTTTTTAACAATCATCATTTCTCACGAAAGTTTCTGAATAGTGAAGCGCTTTAACTTGAACTGTTTCACTTCTCAAGATTTTTTTTAGGTGACCGTCGCCGAATATGTTTGTCAATTATTTTGTCATATTCTCTCGGAATATTTACTCTATTCTACGCTTTGTAACTTCCTTTTCTTGCTACACCACTATAGATGTAATCTTTCTGTCGTACACCCTGAAAACGAAAGTAAATTGGAGAGGGGAAATAGAAAGTGTCTCGTTCTATATTGGATCCTATCTTTTTTTTTAAGAATACGATTACCAAAAATAATAACGCATATTGACTCGTGATTTCTATTAATTTATCAGTTAATTTTTCGGAACTAATTAACTACGCTTCGGGTCCCTGTTCGGGCGCCATTTGTTTGTAACGGTGTTCGAGTCCTAGTTCGGGGGCGGAATTTGTAATGCTGGGGGAATTAAATTGATGACAAGATAAATTTGATTTCCAGTCTTAGTTGTGAAATTTTATTTGAATAATTTCATAAAAATTATGTTCGGGTTCGCCAAATACTATTTATGAATATGCAAATTGTTTTTTTTTTTTTTGCATATTTACTCGCCGCTCTGGCAAGATATAACATGCCTAAAAAGCAGAAAACTGAAGATACGTGCGTTGATTCATGAAAGCCTGATTTACACCGCACGAGGCTCGATTTTTATAATCCTATTTTCCCCATACGGTACTCCAGAGTGCTAGGAAAATAGGTGCGTAGTTAATCAGAACAAATTTACAAAGAATATTCACTTGCTGCATGGCTGAAATAAAATCACTATTGTAGTTTTATTGGGAAACAGCTGTACTGGCCGTCACTTCGCTAAGCAATAAAATTGGTGCATAAATTAATTTAATCATCAGACTAAAAGAATTTATGCAAATGTAGAATGGAAAAAATTACTATAAATATTATTAACTGTATCTGTGAGGGTCAGCTCAGCTAGGTTCCCAATTGTTTCGAAATAATATAAAAAAATTCTCTAATTGGCCTAGAATAGGTTGGGAAATCTGAATTGTTTTTGAAATGACACTTTAACAAAATTTAAGTAACAGTGATAAATTTTTAATTATCCAAACTTGCAATAAAATTTAAATTGAACAACAATTAAAAAAAATGAAATGACATGATCATTTTAAGTTGAAATAAATTGAGACAAATGTCACTAAAATAAAATAAAGATGAAATATGGAATACGTTGACTGAAGAATCTGAAGGATTCTTATTTTCTTTATGTTGTTTAAAAATAGGTCTTAGGCAATACTTTCAAATTACAAAGATTTGAATTTAGTGAGCAGTTTACCTTTCTTTTGTAACTGCTTATTATATAAATTACAAACAATATTTTCTATTTTCCACTTTTTAAAGATGAATATTCTATATATTCAAAAAAAATAAATGTACATGGTATCATTGTTTCATCTTTTTGATATAACCCTTTGCGTGTGATTTATTTAGTCCAGAAGACAATATTTTATTCAGCAAGCACAGAAGGAGAAAGTAGGGAAATGCCTATGCTTGAGAAATAGATAGTTGACGAAGGTGGGAAAAATTAGATGATTTTGAATGCTAGCAAGACATGACAATTATTTAGATTAATTAAAGATGAAAAGATAGTGAAAGCTTTGATTTGAGCAGTGCACTGATTTGACTTTAACTGTCTACTTTAAATTGAAAATTCTCAACACATATGTATAGATCTAAGATAATAATAATATCCAATAATAAGAAAAATACACTGTAATATAAAAACAAACAATCATATATACTTGGACACATATACTAGATAGTCATATGATATATACACAATGATTACTAGAACACATATATAGATATCAGAGTTTATGCTTAACTTGGCCAATATTCCTTTCTAAATGTCGGTACCTTATATTTGTTTATTTCACTTTGCGCAATATTTTACTTCATAATTATGAAGATCTGTCTGTGCGGCGTTTGCGCAGACAGATATCTTTATTTGTGTTTAGTTGCTTATTTACGAGTTAATTTTGTCCTAATGATACTTTTCTCTATTTACATGCTTAGGGCAAGAATTATACTCTATGCATTTCAATTTAGGTACACCCTGTCAATACAAATAAAAATACCTATATCTAGCAAAACAGATTACATTCGTCTTCTAACTGACAATTACGAGCTCTCTGTGTATGTACTTGGTAAATAAAAAAATCTTTTGAGAGAAATACATGAAAACATAAAGATCATTCATCCAATTAATACTTGAATAGTAATGTTTTTCTGACACATTAATCTCGTCGTGTAATAACCTAACTTTTTATGTCACACAATTTTCTACATATAACTAACTAACTAACTAACTCTATGGCCTATGGAACCCGTAGGTTCAGTGCCGCGTTCACAAAAGCTCTCCACTGACTTCTATCCTTGGCTAATTGGATCCAGTTTCTACTTTGTATTCCTATCTCTTCGAGATCCATCTTAATATTATCCTCCCATCTGCGCCTAGGTCTTCCTAATGGTCGTTTTCCTATGGGTCTTCCAGTGAAGACTTTGAAACCGTTTCTACTTTCTTCCATTCTGGCTACATGACCTGCCCACCTAAGCCTCCTAGACTTGACGCCCCTAACAATGTTGGGTAAACCATATAAACTATGTAGTTCCTCGTTATGAAGTTTCCGCCATTCCCCATTCTCGTTCCTCTTGGGTCCGAATATTCTTCTCAGGATCCTGTTCTCAAATACTTTCAGTCTATGTTCTTCCCTCAGAGTAAGCGACCATGTTTCGCAACCATACAGAACAACAGGCATGATTATCGTTTTATATATTCTAAGCTTCAAATTCTTCGACAGAATTCGCGACGACAAGAGATTTTGAACCGAATAGTAACACGAATTCCCTGCTTTTAGTCGACATTTAATTTCTTCGTGAATATGATTTTCGTCTGTTAATATTGATCCTAAATATTTGAAAGTATCCACTTTATCAAAAGTATTATTTAATATTTTAACGCCTCCACAATTTGCCGTATTACGGTCCCGACGCACTTCCATGTATTTAGTTTTCTCTGCATTTACTTCTAAACCCATGCCCCTGCAAGCGTTTAATAAGATCTCTGCATTTATTTATACTTTTCTCCTATCATCCCCTATTAAATTTACATCATCAGCATATGCCATAACCTGGTGAATACCGTTCAACTGTAGGTCCTGGTTGCTATCTTTGATTTTCTACATCTAATATCTTTAAATGAGCAAACAACGCTAACATTTAGAATATAAGGAGATACTTTTCAGAATCTAACACTAATTGGCTGTGTGAATATCAATGGTTAAAATGACAAAAGCTAAGCACAAATAAATTTTAAAATATCGATTTCAGTTATAGTTTCTTTAAAAAAAAATAATAAAAGATAACTGTTCAGTCCGTCAAGCCCGGATTACCACTTTTATTCACCACGAAATGACCACTTACAACACTCAAGTTCCTGTGTTCATGTGACTGCAGCATCCCGTTCGACTCCCGAGATGCGTATGGTCACCCGCCGATCTCTGACGCTCTCCTCCTTAGGCCTTTGGCTCTCTCTGGATGTTTAGGACGTCATCATCGGACTGAAGCATCCAAATTCCTCCTCATATCTAGGCGTCTCGGCGTCTCTTCATAGGTTGTCTCGGTCAAAGTGATTATAGAAGTCCAATATTGGTGAATCCAACTGATACACTGATTAACAAATTATGTATCCGTAAACTGATTAACAAATAATGTATCCGTATATATATGTTGATCACAATTATCACAATTGGTCACAGTGACAAATTAAATTTTCGTTGCACTCCCTTATAAGTCGATATAAATGCAAAATAGTGTATGATTGTAAGAACGTTCAGAATTTGATTAAATTTTATCAGTGTTTTTATGAGTGAACTCGTTGCGGCACTAATGAGTGTTTAGCACTTCATTGTCTAGAGTTGCTCAACACGATAAAAATAATTAATAAAGTGTGTGTGTGTGTGAGCTCTGTATACGTGTTGTCGGTGTCACTTCTCAAACTTAACTGCCCTTTCTTTTAGTATCTTGCAACCGTCTTTCTATTAAAAAAAAGTAACGTATGTTCTCCCAATTCCAGTTTTAAAATTTTAAAATTGCCAAAATAGGTTGTTGTTTGTGCGTTGTCCTTTCTTTCTTCCTAAAATGTTAAAATGTGCTAATGGACTTCTAGCTTGCAATATCGTGCCGGTGTGGTTCCTTCGGTTTTATCATGCGCTTGCGAATATACCTCTTTTCTACGATAGCTATTGTGAAGATTCTCTTTCTAGACAAACTGTCTAGCTTTACAATAGAACTTATACACTGAGTGTGTCTCCTGGCTGTGGGTGGTCGTGGTGAATAAAGACTTTTAAAGACTTCCGTTACTCAGGTGTCTCATTTACCGCTGAAAGAGTGGATACCGTTGGAAAGCAAATAAAAAAATACGTGTTTGAAGGAAAACAGAAATACAGATTCTTCATTTTAAAAGAAAAATGATGTTTCAATATATGCACTAAAGAATATACTAATAAATGATTTACTAATTAATTGGGTCGCAATAGCAACTGTCACAATTACCCCTCTCCTAAGATGGAGCAGATGATGCAACGTAGTTGAAGCAGATCTCCATCCTAAGAGAAAGTATGTAAGTGACGTTGCGCATTGTGTTACAAATTCTAAGTACAAAAATAACATTACATAAAAATCCTAACCCTAAAATATTCAAAGTTTACATGAAAATGAAATTACATGAAAATCCTATCCCTAATGAGTTTTGGTAAAAATTCTTACTTTTTTTAATGCGAAGTCTCAGGTGTCGAGTTTTTGGTCAGTTTTAAGCTGCCAAACACAAGCTTTCGAGGCATGCTTCAAGAAAATCTGATGATATTGTCTTTAATCCTCTTGTTTAATTGTTCTTTCATTTTATTTAGGCGCTTATACTACTGCTTCTGCAAGAATGTTGGCTGCTCTAGGTGGCAAAATAATATCCCTTTTTATGCTTTCTTCAGCGTCTTGGACTACAGGAAAGAATGACATTAGTATTCAGAGAATTTTCTGGAGGCA
Organism: Thermobia domestica; assembly: GCF_964235325.1. Lineage (NCBI taxonomy): Eukaryota > Metazoa > Arthropoda > Insecta > Zygentoma > Lepismatidae > Thermobia > Thermobia domestica. The sequence goes on from NC_137467.1 coordinate 19,363,795, forward strand.
GATTTCCTCCTCAGGCGAGGGCAAAGCCATTGCTCGCACTTGAGTTTTCGTTATCCGGCTGCACTATAAAACGTCTTGATATTAGGAGCACTATCTCTTGAGGACAATGTTTCATATTGCATGCATCAATATAATAAAACTTGCTAAATTTTTGGTGGCTGCTCGCAGCTCAGAGCTCATTAACCTTTAGCTCGGCGCGTTCATCACAGCTATCATCACCAAAAGGAGGGAGTGCGTTGAGTCCCTTGCTCCAAACGCAAAACTCCACTTCAGAGCTCGAATCGGGAATTTCTTTCTTCCGATGGCTCTCTATCAATACATATATGTATCTCTAGGCACATTCAGGTGCATATCAAATATCGTGTCTCCTATGCCGGTTTCAATAATAAGTATCGCACTTTTGGCGGATATCTCTTTCCATCTGTCCTCTGTATCCATATTGACTTCACTTCCCAACGTCCGACATTTGCCTTAAGAATACGCTGATTAATAAAATTTTCTTTAGCATCATGGTGTTTGTCCTTCATCTTTTACTAGGGTGAGTTATTCAAGTGAGGTATGCCATACTAAAAATTTCTCGTTTCATTTCTTGCAGTAGTCCTTTATGCAATTGTTAGGTTCTTCTATCATCGCTTCAAATGCTGTATTTTTTTCTAAGCACAATTTTCATGGCAATTAATATGAGTTGCTTCCATGCCGTCATCATTGACATTAAGCTGCTTCCTAGCATGCTTTTTCTGACCATAATCTCGAACCCTGGACCACTAGTCCGGTTCTAATATGCCAATATCATATTTGATTGAATGGTAGCACTGATGGTACCATTCAAGTCATCTTTGGTACTTTTATGTCTTTCAGGTAAGCTGTACCATAGTAAACTGGTTCCTTCTCGCCAGTTGTCATCGGGCATTTCTTTACTTTGAACTATCTTAGCTTGAACGATCTGTATAACATGAGGGTCATTTCGAACTTTCCGATACATATGGTCTCCTGTACTGTTACATTTACCATGCGGAGTGAACCATATTGGAGTTAGGTCGTCTTGCCAATTCTCATCATTCCTTTCCTGGCTGGATACTGCGTTTACTTGACGACTGTGGTAATCATTTGCATCACCTGGATCACAGTGATAACTTTGATCCTGGAATAATCCTTCATTCATATATCGGAGTCTTCCTTTAGCATCTGAATTGCGAGTGTCTTCTTCTTCGTATGAAGACATTTCCTTGTGAGACCTGTGCTGCTCATTTCTTCTTCCATGTGGAGATCTACGATCTCGTTCTCTTGGACTTTCATAAGAGTTTCACACCTTGAAGTACTTCTCGAGTCTTGGTTCGACTCTTATTTTTCCTGGAACTGTCTTTCCGCGCAGTTTACGCTTCACCTTGGGCATTTTGAAGGTGCTTGGAACACTTGTAGGTATGCCCACAGCTGGGTAAGTCCGCTTGGTCTCCTGTCCTAAATCCTTTACTATCTGATTTGGAGGAGATTCATCTAGCATAATCGCTTCTAATTCCTTCCTTTCCACAATGTGATTGAGCTGCTTAGTCAGGGAGTTTGACTGCTGGTATTCTTGTTCCTGGATGACTTCAGCATTGTGCAGGTCTCCCTCCTGAAGTGGTGCATCTCGTATTTCATCGGGCTCCTTCCGCTCCTTCATGAGCTTTTCCCGTTCTTCTCGTTGTTCTTTAAGCTCCTTATTTTGTTGTTTTAATTTCCTGTTAAATCTTCGAAGTATCTCTAGTTGCTCTTCGTGAAATTTCCTTTCTTCTTCTCGTTCTTCTTCTTCCATTTTCTTCTGCTCTTCACGTTCTTTCTTTCGCTGTTCTCGTTCTTCTTCTTTCCTTTTCTTCTCCTCACGTTCTTTCTTTCGCTGTTCTCGTTCTCTTTCTTCTTCTTGTAATTTCCTCCGAAATTCTTCTCGTTCTTCTTGTAATTTCCTTTGGAACTCCACGAACATTGGAAACCATGATGGCATCTCTATAGGCATTGGGCCATACTCGGTAAGTACGTGTCCTGGAGGTATTTTAGTCTCCATTTCTTCGTTTTGTGGGGACTGCAACTAAAATAATGAGCTAATATGACAGATTATTATTTAAAAAAAACAAAAAAAACAAACACGAGCGGACTTAAAGACAGTTATGATGACCATGCAGTTCCTTATGCTAACATGCATAGAATTAATTTGATTCACAAGATAACTTTGAAACTCAACTTACACACACTTATTTGTTTATTTATTCTTTCATTAAAAGTATAGTGCCTAGCTCGGAGTCACTCATTCAAACACCAATCCAATTCAATCTCGTTCCTTATGCTCACTATATTAATACTAATAATAATAATTATAAACATGTATAGATATATGTATAACTCACTTATTTACATTACTCAAAAATTAAAATAAATCTGCTTAATATCAAGTCACATAAATCACTGAATATAATTACGAATTAAAATATTAACTTCCTATTAACTAAGATTGAATATCACTATGCTAAAACAAAGAAAAAAAGAATACAATATACATATATGCGTGTACCAGAAAAATATATACTTACTTTATCTAATTTACCTTCTGACTTTCCTGTTCTTACCTGTGCACAGTGGTTCAGGACGAGCAAAAAGCTGGTCAAAACCCAATTTTTGAAAATTGCGTTAGAAGGATACTGATTTAGTGTATGGATTACGAAATATCCATAGTTTATTATATACAAATAATGAACACGAGTAACATGTAACGTGTGAGTTAGAAAGGGTGAAAGTTAACCATTGTGGACATGTCTGTGAAATAGCTGCCAAATAGAGTATTTGTCATTCAAGTTCATGGCTTGGTATCTGAGAATATGTGGTTACAAGAAACATTTTGTATATGGTACCAACATACCTCTCAAGCACTGCAACTATCCAAAGTGGCTATGCAGTATCTTCCATATCTACGTTTCTTCGAACAAAATATGTTAATGTGACAAAATCTAATTTGCTTTAGCAAAAGGTCCACAAAACTACAGATATTTAGTCTAGTGCCCAGCGTTCCCCAGCAGAGTTATTGAAATGGCCTGAAAGAATAATCCATGATGAACTGTTTTTCCGGAAGTTTAGTTGCGAATATGTGCGAATTCGTGAAATACGTGTTCCTTTGTGATTGTGTGTGGTGACAGGACACTGAAATTAATTATTCCTACTTTTTACGTGCAGGACATCTATAGTTCATAATGATGCTGAGACGCATCCAGGTCAATGCTAAAATGAGAGAAATGTAAGGACGTTGTCAAAGGGAACAAACACAGCATGTTTAGACCTGGGTTTTGACGTAATTGGACCTTGGTGATAACCCATTCGTTATTGAAGACATTCGACGAATTGTTTCCAGGTTTTGCAGCCAAGTGTACCAAAAATTGTATAAGAGTGGCAGAAATCATGACATTTCCTAATGACACATACAGAATGGCTTGATGAAGAACTGACATTTAAATTCCGGAGACAGATGGAATGTCGATCAAATCCTGGCGGTTGTCCATCGAAAGATTTCAGAGAATCGATTGACATAACTAAACGGAGGAAAGTGGAAGATTTACGTACATCTGCAAGTACGTCGGAACTGGCTTTTGCTGCCAAAATGAGGCTTCGGGTATCCGAACAACTAGATGCAGAAAAAGTACTTCGTGAGGTGACAGAAACAACTTCGACTATAGTTCGTCCAGTAAGAGAACGTCTCTGACAGCTTGCAGTGACATTGCCACTACTCGCGTGTCAAGGTTTTTTTCGGTACAACTGTAGTGGCAATTTAATTAATGGTATAAGACAGAGTGATCGTGGTTGGTAACACTGGTATCAAAGTAGGGGCTGCAATGTCCCACCGCATGTGGTAAGAAACGTCAGAGACCATCTCTTGTTGGCCGTGCTATAGAGTTCGTGAGATGAGACAAGCGTTTATGAGCGCAAAGGGCCAGAGCATTGTACTTAAACCGTGCACCAAAGAAGAGGCGCTTGCATTGCTTCTCGATCGTAAGTTAACCAAAAACCAATACAACTGTGTATGTCTTGGTGCCAAAACACGCAGCGCAGACATTTGTCCAAGTTATCACCAATTACTCGAGGCTAAGAAAGTTGTTACCCGTCAGATGAGAGTATTACTGTTTCAGATGTCAGTGCAGAAATTAAATCTCAAGCTTTATTGTAAAAAAAAAAAAAGTTGAACGAGTCCAGTGCATCGAACAGCAGATTCAAGATCACCTATCAACTGTGAATGTCATTGGTTTCCAATTTACTGTGCATCACGAGCTCATTCTCACTATGGTAGATGGAAAAGTTGTAATGCACTCCTGAACAACAAATCTCTTCAAAAGTGTTATATTTGCAAAGCATCTCCCAAAGAAATGAACGATTTAGAGAGATTTTCTATGAAAGACATAGACGCATCCACATTTCTCTTTGGATTTTCAGTGTTACATGCGTACATACGATTTTTTGAGTGCCTCCTTTATATTGCATATAGAATCGATTTCAAGATATGGCAAGTTCGAAAGAAGCACAAGGAACTATTGAAATCACGAAAACATGAGATTCGGAAGCAGTTTAGAGCAAAAATAGACCTTAATGCGATAGGCCCAAAGTAGAAGACAGTGGAACAAGCAAGGATGTGAACACTGCTAGATGTTTGCGGACTCACACCGATCTTCGCAAATAATGGGGATTTCTGAATAACTGATTACACGTTTTTCGGTGATATTATACGTAATCAATTCTGGACTTGATATTGATCCCAACGTTTTTGACAGTTATGCACTGGAGACAGACTAACTCTTTGTTCATCTTTACAGTTGGTTCTATGTGTCTGCTAGTGTTCATAAAATTATTGTTCATGGATCGGCTACAGAATGCCATTTTACCAATAGGTCAGCTTTCTGAAGAGGCACAAGAGGGACTTACGAACATTTCGGAAAGATCACTCACGCAAATTCTCTCGCACTATTACGAATCAAGATACGTTGCAAATGCTCCTTATTACTTCTGATCCCTTGGCTACCGGGAAGAAAAGACGTTGCTTGTGACATGAAGGACGACTGCTGTTAAAGACGTCGGAGCGTGGAGCATAAGGAGCCAACGCGGCGTCGAGCAAACAAAAGAATGAAGGCATTCCATTTTTATTCAGCGATATTGATAGTGACAGTGATGATTGACTTACAAATGTGGTTTACAAAATGAATTCTCGTTTTTCATTTATGTGTGTGAGTGTAATGAAGATTTGTATGCATGAATGTAGTGCAGATTTTTATGTGTGTGTGCTGACGTAATGCATACCAATACGCAGTACTTTATCAGTATTTACAAACATTTCCTACAAACTCTCTCCAGCACACAGGCTACCGCCACCGAACGATGAACGTGTTCGTTAATTCTTAGTACTATAAATATACAATTTTCACATATTTGAGGCATTAGAAGCATTTTGTACATTGTTATAAACGGTTATAGGTTTTGACCAGGTTTTTGCTCGTTCTGAACCACTGTGCTGTGATTTAATCGCCATCTATTTCTTCTCACTTTCATTTCACACAATAAACAAATGAACCATTGACATTTTCGTCTTCTTCTTCTTTTTAATTAAGAAAACGTACCAAATTTTATTTCTCCTGGTTATGAATTGACAGAAACGTCAAAAGATTTTTTTTAACAATCATCATTTCTCACGAAAGTTTCTGAATAGTGAAGCGCTTTAACTTGAACTGTTTCACTTCTCAAGATTTTTTTTTTAGGTGACCGTCGCCGAATATGTTTGTCAATTATTTTGTCATATTCTCTCGGAATATTTACTCTATTCTACGCTTTGTAACTTCCTTTTCTTGCTACACTACCATAGATGTAATCTTTCTGTCGTACACCCTGAAAAAGAAAGTAAATTGGAGAGGGGTAATAGAAAGTGTCTCGTTCTATATTGGATCCTATCTTTTTTTTTAAGAATACGATTACCAAAAATAATAACGCATATTGACTCGTGATTTCTATTAATTTATCAGTTAATTTTTCGGAACTAATTAACTACGCTTCGGGTCCCTGTTCGGGCGCCATTTGTTTGTAACGGTGTTCGAGTCCTAGTTCGGGGGCGGAATATGTAATGCTGGGGGAATTAAATTGATGACAAGATAAATTTGATTTCCAGTCTTAGTTGTGAAATTTTATTTGAATAATTTCATAAAAATTATGTTCGGGTTCGCCAAATACTATTTATGAATATGCAAATTGTTTTTTTTTTTTTTTGCATATTTACTCGCCGCTCTGGCAAGATATAACATGCCTAAAAAGCAGAAAACTGAAGATACGTGCGTTGATTCATGAAAGCCTGATTTACACCGCACGAGGCTCGATTTTTATAATCCTATTTTCCCCATACGGTACTCCAGAGTGCTAGGAAAATAGGTGCGTAGTTAATCAGAACAAATTTACAAAGAATATTCACTTGCTGCATGGCTGAAATAAAATCACTATTGTAGTTTTATTGGGAAACAGCTGTACTGGCCGTCACTTCGCTAAGCAATAAAATTGGTGCATAAATTAATTTAATCATCAGACTAAAAGAATTTATGCAAATGTAGAATGGAAAAAATTACTATAAATATTATTAACTGTATCTGTGAGGGTCAGCTCAGCTAGGTTCCCAATTGTTTCGAAATAATATAAGAAAATTCTCTAATTGGCCTAGAATAGGTTGGGAAATCTGAATTGTTTTTGAAATGACACTTTAACAAAATTTAAGTAACAGTGATAAATTTTTAATTATCCAAACTTGCAATAAAATTTAAATTGAACAACAATTTAAAAAAATGAAATGACATGATCATTTTAAGTTGAAATAAATTGAGACAAATGTCACTAAAATAAAATAAAGATGAAATATGGAATACGTTGACTGAAGAATCTGAAGGATTCTTATTTTCTTTATGTTGTTTAAAAATAGGTCTTAGGCAATACTTTCAAATTACAAAGATTTGAATTTAGTGAGCAGTTTACCTTTCTTTTGTAACTGCTTATTATATAAATTACAAACAATATTTTCTATTTTCCACTTTTTAAAGATGAATATTCTATATATTCAAAAAAAATAAATGTACATGGTATCATTGTTTCATCTTTTTGATATAACCCTTTGCGTGTGATTTATTTAGTCCAGAAGACAATATTTTATTCAGCAAGCACAGAAGGAGAAAGTAGGGAAATGCCTATGCTTGAGAAATAGATAGTTGACGAAGGTGGGAAAAATTAGATGATTTTGAATGCTAGCAAGACATGACTATTATTTAGATTAATTAAAGATGAAAAGATAGTGAAAGCTTTGATTTGAGCAGTGCACTGATTTGACTTTAACTGTCTACTTTAAATTGAAAATTCTCAACACATATGTATAGATCTAAGATAATAATAATATCCAATAATAAGAAAAATACATTGTAATATAATAACAAACAATCATATATACTTGGACACATATACTAGATAGTCATATGATATATACACAATGATTACTAGAACACATATATAGATATCAGAGTTTATGCTTAACTTGGCCAATATTCCTTTCTAAATGTCGGTACCTTATATTTGTTTATTTCACTTTGCGCAATATTTTACTTCATAATTATGAAGATCTGTCTGTGCGGCGTTTGCGCAGACAGATATCTTTATTTGTGTTTAGTTGCTTATTTACGAGTTAATTTTGTCCTAATGATACTTTTCTCTATTTACATGCTTAGGGCAAGAATTATACTCTATGCCTTTCAATTTAGGTACACCCTGTCAATACAAATAAAAATACCTATATCTAGCAAAACAGATTACATTCGTCTTCTAACTGACAATTACGAGCTCTCTGTGTATGTACTTGGTAAATAAAAAAAATCTTTTGAGAGAAATACATGAAAACATAAAGATCATTCATCCAATTAATACTTAAATAGTAATGTTTTTCTGACACATTAATCTCGTCGTGTAATAACCTAACTTTTTATGTCACACAATTTTCTACATATAACTAACTAACTAACTAACTCTATGGCCTATGGAACCCGTAGGTTCAGTGCCGCGTTCACAAAAGCTCTCCACTGACTTCTATCCTTGGCTAATTGGATCCAGTTTCTACTTTGTATTCCTATCTCTTCGAGATCCATCTTAATATTATCCTCCCATCTGCGCCTAGGTCTTCCTAATGGTCGTTTTCCTATGGGTCTTCCAGTGAAGACTTTGAAACCGTTTCTACTTTCTTCCATTCTGGCTACATGACCTGCCCACCTAAGCCTCCTAGACTTGACGCCCCTAACAATGTTGGGTAAACCATATAAACTATGTAGTTCCTCGTTATGAAGTTTCCGCCATTCCCCATTCTCGTTCCTCTTGGGTCCGAATATTCTTCTCAGGATCCTGTTCTCAAATACTTTCAGTCTATGTTCTTCCCTCAGAGTAAGCGACCATGTTTCGCAACCATACAGAACAACAGGCATGATTATCGTTTTATATATTCTAAGCTTCAAATTCTTCGACAGAATTCGCGACGACAAGAGATTTTGAACCGAATAGTAACACGAATTCCCTGCTTTTAGTCGACATTTAATTTCTTCGTGAATATGATTTTCGTCTGTTAATATTGATCCTAAATATTTGAAAGTATCCACTTTATCAAAAGTATTATTTAATATTTTAACGCCTCCACAATTTGCCGTATTACGGTCCCGACGCACTTCCATGTATTTAGTTTTCTCTGCATTTACTTCTAAACCCATGTCCCTGCAAGCGTTTAATAAGATCTCTGCATTTATTTATACTTTTCTCCTATCATCCCCTATTAAATTTACATCATCAGCATATGCCATAACCTGGTGAATACCGTTCAACTGTAGGTCCTGGTTGCTATCTTTGATTTTCTACATCTAATATCTTTAAATGAGCAAACAACGCTAACATTTAGAATATAAGGAGATAATTTTCAGAATCTAACACTAATTGGCTGTGTGAATATCAATGGTTAAAATGACAAAAGTTAAGCACAAATAAATTTTAAAATATCGATTTCAGTTATAGTTTCTTTAAAAAAAAATAATAAAAGATAACTGTTCAGTCCGTCAAGGCCGGATTACCACTTTTATTCACCACGAAATGACCACTTACAACACTCAAGTTCCTGTGTTCATGTGACTGCAGCATCCCGTTCGACTCCCGAGATGCGTATGGTCACCCGCCGATCTCTGACGCTCTCCTCCTTAGGCCTTTGGCTCTCTCTGGATGTTTAGGACGTCATCATCGGACTGAAGCATCCAAATTCCTCCTCATATCTAGGCGTCTCGGCGTCTCTTCATAGGTTGTCTCGGTCAAAGTGATTATAGAAGTCCAATATTGGTGAATCCAACTGATACACTGATTAACAAATTATGTATCCGTAAACTGATTAACAAATAATGTATCCGTATATATATGTTGATCACAATTATCACAATTGGTCACAGTGACAAATTAAATTTTCGTTGCACTCCCTTATAAGTCGATATAAATGCAAAATAGTGTATGATTGTAAGAACGTTCAGAATTTGATTAAATTTTATCAGTGTTTTTATGAGTGAACTCGTTGCGGCACTAATGAGTGTTTAGCACTTCATTGTCTAGAGTTGCTCAACACGATAAAAATAATTAATAAAGTGTGTGTGTGTGTGAGCTCTGTATACGTGTTGTCGGTGTCACTTCTCAAACTTAACTGCCCTTTCTTTTAGTATCTTGCAACCGTCTTTCTATTAAAAAAAAGTAACGTATGTTCTCCCAATTCCAGTTTTAAAATTTTAAAATTGCCAAAATAGGTTGTTGTTTGTGCGTTGTCCTTTCTTTCTTCCTAAAATGTTAAAATGTGCTAATGGACTTCTAGCTTGCAATATTGTGCCGGTGTGGTTCCTTCGGTTTTATCATGCGCTTGCGAACATACCTCTTTTCTACGATAGCTATTGTGAAGATTCTCTTTCTAGACAAACTGTCTAGCTTTACAATAGAACTTGAGTGTGTCTCCTGGCTGTGGGTGGTCGTGGTGAATAAAGACTTTTAAAGAGTTCCGTTACTCAGGTGTCTCATTTACCGCTGAAAGAGTGGATACCGTTGGAAAGCAAATAAAAAAATACGTGTTTGAAGGAAAACAGAAATACAGATTCTTCATTTTAAAAGAAAAATGATGTTTCAATATATGCACTAAAGAATATACTAATAAATGATTTACTAATTAATTGGGTCGCAATAGCAACTGTCACAATTTTATTTATATATAAAATAAGAAAGTTTCCTCTTCTGGGGGGGGGGGCGATCACCCTGATCGGTCCCCCTGGATCCGCCTCTGATATGCACAAAAGTACAATCTCTTCATCGCTCTCTGATACCTTCCATATGAAATCTGAGAATGCACTGATAATTTCCTCAAATTCTTGAAGGTGAACACTGCATTACATTTTTAACTTCAGACAGTTTAGGATCAGTCCAAATAGGCGACCTCCCGGTTTTCTTCTTTTCTGCAACAGATCTGCATTCTTTAAAACGAGCGATTAATCTGTAATGGTTGAATTGTTAGGCACTGCCACAAGTCTACGAAATTCGTCTGCAACACGTGCATAAGAATATCCACTGCCCAAATAATATTCAGAGATGAAAACGGTCTATGCTCTTGGAAAAACGAACATGTTCACCAAGGAATACACAAAGCACTAATGCAATCGTCGTGTGCTCAATACATATCTCAGTAGCATTTAGCTTACGGAGTAGTGTTCCTTACCTTCAGTGGGACTCGCGTTCCTATTCTCGTTGAGGTTCGCGCTTGCCCGGACCTCGCATTTTTCAATGAGGCTCGCACTTGCTAGCTCAATCGGAGCTTGCCCCTCTGTCGAGCACGCGCTTACTTGGGCTTGAGCTCACTACACTCAGTAAGCCTCGAGCTTACTGACGTCAATGGGGCTTGTACTTACTTGTGCTCAGATTCACTACGAGGCTTGTGCTTAGGCTACTATTCTCGTTAGAATTCGTGCTTACTATTCTCTTTTAGGCACTCGCTTATTCGAGCTCGGGCTCACATCATTGAATGAGGCTCGCACTCACTAACCTCCTTGGAGGTCGCGCTTACTAATTTATTTCGGGCAGGCACCTATTTCAGCTCGAGCTCACTACATTAATTGGGGCTCAGCCTCACTAATCTCAGTTGGACGTGTGCTCACTCGCGCTGGGCCTCATTTCCTACATGGCGCTTGAGTTCACTGATATCAGTAGGGCTTGCACTCATTTGGGCTCAGGTTCATTATTATCTGCAATAGGACTCACGCTCACTGTTCTCATTGAGGTTCGCATTTACTCGGGCTCGAGCTTACATTTTTCAGTGAGGCTTGCATTGACTAGTCTCTTGAAGCTCGGGGGCGCTGTAGCTCAGTGGTAGTACGTTCACCTCCGGTGCTTGGGGTCCCTGGTTTGATCCCAGCTCGCGCCGTGTGGAATTTGTGGTGGACAAACACCGTGCTCGTGGGTTTTCTCGGGGTTCTCCCGTTTCCTCCCACTTTCTCCATTCCACCATTTCACTCATCTCTCATAATCACCGTCTCCTTTAGCCTAACCGGCATAAGCGTTGGACGTAAAACTTAAAGATTTCATTTTTTCTCTTGAAGCTCGTGCTCACTAATTTCGTTCAGGTACTTGCTCAGTTGGACTTGGGCTTATTACCCCTCAAGTGGGTTTCGGGCTCACTAATTCAATTTGTTCTCGGGCTCGCTAACCTCAAATGGGGTCGTGCACACTACCCTCAGTGGAGCTCAGGGGCGGTTCCAGGGGGGCGATCGCCCACTCCAGAAGAGGAAACTTTTTTATTTTATATATGTAAATAAAACCCATACCAAAGTTTGGAGCCCTTAAAAGTAGCAGTATGACAACCCACCCACCCCCTCCAGAAGTCGGTCCTGGATCTGCCCCTGGTGGAGCTTGCACTCACTTGGACTGACGCTCAATTTTGTTCGGACTTACTGTCATTTACCTTCGATGGAGCTCGGGTTTACTACTTGTTCTAGTGCTTACTCGGCCTTGGGTCATTTTCCCTCAACTGCGCTTGGGCTCATTACAATCACATGGACTTGCTCTCACCTGAGCTCGCACGCAATTATTTTGTTCGGGCTTGGAATCATTATCATCAATGAAACTCAAACTCATGACTTTAATTGAGACTCGTGCTCACTCGGGCTCGGGAATCGGGATTACTAATCTTAATTGGCTTCGTAATTAGGCTCACTTCCGATTGTTTGCTTAATATGCAAGAAATAGTAGGTGAGGTGTTTGAGTTTTTAACATTTGGGACATTGATTACAAGTTGAACTAACAAAGATGGTGGAATACCCGTGACGAAGCTGTGTCGTATGTCTTGGTTTCGCAGTACAGGCACATCCTCTATTTTATAATATCCTTGTTTATGGGTGTTAAAATTATGCATTAGATAATTAACATTTTAAGGTTTGAAGCAGGCTCGCAACCAGATGGGGCTAGCGGGGCCTGGCTCCCCTAAACTTTTCATGGCCTCCAGACCGCAATACAAAATGAACAGTTTAGATATTTGTAAGAGAATTTTTAATGACTTGCCCGCTCCTAATATATTCGTGCCCCCTCCAAACATCTGTGGCTGGTTTCGGGCCTGGTTTGAAGAAGAATTGAGTAAAATGAAACCATTAAAATTTCAATTCATTTTAAAGAAAAACAAAGATATTATACGTCTCAAGGGCGGATCCAGGGGAACGATCAGGCGATCGCCTCCCCAGAAGAGGAAACTTTCTTATTTTATATATAAATAAAACCCATCCCAGAGTTTGGAGCTCTTAAAAGCAGCTCCAAGTAGCAGTATTACAACCTCCCCCCCCCAGAAGTCCGTCCTGGATCCACCTCTGATAGGTCTACTCAACACCTTGAAGAAAAGAGTGTGGAAAATTAAATTGTTACGTGAAAATTAGATTGAATTTTAAAATTAAACGCGTATCCAAAAGTGGCCTTCTTTGGTTTATGGGAAATCAATAAAAGCCAAGAGGCTTTCGGTTTAGTCAGCTGATGTCCTTTACCTTCCGCTCCAACACTCGAAAAGGAAAGAAAACCATTGTGAGAAAGGAAAGATTCACAGGAAATTGGCCCAGTTTAAGGCATAGTTTTTTATTTCGTTTTTTTATGTCAGGGTGTGAATAATTCACTAAACCATCATTACTTTTGCACCAGTTTGTAACAAAAATATATGAGAAGTATAGATGATGGCCTATGTTTAGCAGAAGGGGTCCAGCTCTTTTCTCTAAAAAATGTTACAATTTTGGTAATTTCTGTTCACATTCGGTTAGTTTAGGGTAGGTTATGTTAGTTTAGGCTAACTTAGGTTAGTTTAGTTTAGTTTAGGTTGGGTTAGTTTATGTTAAATTAATGTAAGGGTCCCGCATGATTTTCCAAAAAATGATAGAATTTCGCTTATTTCTATAATATTAGGTAAATTTAGGTTAGTTCAGGTTAGCGTAGGTTAGTTTGTGTTAGGTTAGGTTAGATTTGGTTACGTTATGTTACGTCTAAGTACTTGCATCATTCATTTCTCCTGTAAATTTTGTGTTTTTTTACGTGCTTCTGGACCCCTTGTACTAAACATACTCCTAGATGATATTTAAGTTATTATCTCTAGCAGTGGAGAGACTTATCAGCAAGTTTTATGACAATATTTATATGTCTTCGTTCAGGAGGTATGGTATATTGCTTGTGAAGAAAGAAAACGATTGTTTGTTCAATATCAAGTTTCAAAACCCGATTATTCAATATTAAGTTTCATAACCCAAATTAATACTTTAGCTATTCATTGTGTATATGGTGTTGAGGAATGTCCACCACGGCTATCGTATAGTTTACCTTTTACTTTTAGAGACATTTGCAGGCCATTGTTTATTTTCGAAAAAAAAAAGTTCAGTGCTTGAACAGTCTAGAAGCAAAGACGATAAAACCCATCACTCTAACAACTCATACTATCCTATCACGCAAGCCTTGAGCAGCATGGTTCATTCAATGAAAGCGCCCTCTAGGTAAAAGGTGATCATATTGAATATATAATTTAAATATAGCTCTTTGGGCATGTAACGAACTTTCCCCATCACGACGTAGAAAACTTTTCAAAGGCAGGGTGCATGTTTAAGAAGTTTGCTTTGTGAACACGACTGTGTTTCCTCCTTTTGTGCTTCCTGAAGTTGTAAGGTCTCCAGAGGGTAAAGAACATCACATTAATTTCCCCTGCGTCTTCATGTCAATGAATCCTACAAATGGAGTTTGTTGGTTGAGTCAGTAGCATTGTTCTTTCACCTTTCTTCTTGTTGCGTCGTAATCGATCACCTAGGAAATTAATTATTTATCTATGTACCGCCTCCCCTAACTTGTACCAATGTGTCTATGCTTTAAGGTAATATACGTAGAAGACGATGCATGAAATATAAATTTCCTCTTAAAACAAAAGATAGCGAGCTACAGCAACTGGCAGCAAATCGATAGTGACTTACATTAGCAAGAGCTGTCTATTTATACATTTTACATATATCTACATGCCCTAGTCTCACCATAAATACTGTCTCAAAGCTTTAAGCACATTGAGAAAAGAAAACTTGTAGGTGGCGTACTTAAAAAGGTAGGTTACATGTGTAATTCCTGTAGTTTTTGGACTTAACATACAGTAGACGTATAACTGAAAATGCATGGTTTATAATACTTTCCATATATTCCATGTATACTTACCTTCCGTATGCCATAATATAGGCGGTCAGGATCTCACATACAAATGGACGTTACAGCTGAGGAATAACCTAAGTATATGCATGTGATAGGGTCTATACGGAAAACTGTTAGATGTCAAACATTCTGCAACGGCATGATGTAACATCTAAGGGCAGTGCATATGTAGCATATGGATAACGTATGCTCCATACTGATTTCTGTAGTAAGCAAGAGGATTCCGTATGTTTGTGCAATATACCGCTGTCCGGAGAACAGATTTTTCTCTGTATACATTGACACAAAATGGTTAGAGATATTTTAATACTAATAACATGAGTTACACGAATGCATTATGAATCAAAATCACAAATTATTATTCAGAAAGGCCACCATTAGCATACCCACAGTCAGGGCCGTAACTTGTAGGGGGATAGGAGGGGCAACTTCCCTCAGGGAAGCTCCACACCATTCAAGGGGGGCCCATTTTAGGACAAAATTTTCTTACTCCATATACGATACGAAAATGAAATTATAAATGAAGCATCAGACAGGTTCACTACATGACATAAACAAAACAGCACACAAAAGCTAAACAAAACAAAAATAAGTCGTGGGCCCATTTCAGTAAAAAAAAAAGTACACTATTAGGGACCCTAAAAATAATATTTATTCGTGTGGCTTTGATATTTGACAATATTGTCCCCTAATTAATTTGTTATGTATGGAACGGGCCCAGGGGCGTAACTAACGGCCCCGCAGACCTTGCGTGTGAGAGGGCCCGCAGGCTCCGGTGGAGCCAAAAAGAGTAAGAGAAAGATGGAAAGAGGAGACCCAAGAATTAGAAAAAATACCTTTTTCTAGGGGGCCCAAATACGAGTATTAATGTTTGCCTCACTCCCCCCAGAGAAAATCTAAGTAATGGCGCTGCCCACAGTCCTTAAGCCTTTGTGGCCATTCATCGATTGTCTTACGCAACACATCAACTGCAAAATAAGCAGCTGCCTTTCGAAGAGAACGCTTTAAACATTCATTGTTGGAATGTCTCTTCTTGCAAGTCATCTCCTGAAGCATGGACCACAATTTGTAGCCCAAAGGATTTACGTCCGGGCTTCCAGATGGTCAATCTGAAGTGGTAACGAAGTCCGGAACATTTGCCTCCAGCCACTGCTGGCCTGTCCGTGCCTTGTGTGCTGGGGCTGAGTCCTTCTGGAAACTCCAGCTCTGTCCATGGAAGAGGGTGTTTATAAGATTCTTCACTAGTCTCTCAAGCACTGTTTTCTGGTACACTTTAGCTGACGTTTTGATCCATAGAAATAGAGCTTCGGTATTCCCTCGTAGTTCACACCAGACCTGTAGCCAGCCCCAAAATGTAGGGGGGCCCGGCTGAAGTTAGGGGGGCCCAATCCAACCATATTATAGTTAATCACTATATTATAGTTCACTTGCCAGCCTACCGTGAAAATTTTAGGGGGGAAACCAAAATTTAGGGGGGATAGCTCCCCAGACCCCCTGGATACTGGCCTGGTTCACACCTTACCACATCATGACTGAAGAAGTATATGTACTCGTTTCATATTTGTCAATAAGTCGGTACTTGGAAAGTTTCAACAGACTCAAATAAACATAAATTACACGCATTAAAATCATTCTCCCAACTCCATTCTTTCATTTCACCGTAAACAAAATGTAATGCAATAACTACACGCACGTCCCATGCTATGCTAATCATAGATATCTCATAACATAACCGCAATATTATGAAATATGGAGGAATCATGCTATTAGCTTAGGAAGGAATGGCAGAAGAAGAAATATATAAAAGAAGGCAGCGATTGAAGAATAAGGACCAAATAACTCAAGATTATCATTATTATCAGATGTGGGGGCGGTAAAAAAAACACAAGGAAATGAAAAGTCTTGCTCAGAATAGGGTAGAATGGAAAGCTATGTCAAATCAGTTGAATCATTGCTGATAAAAGACGAAGATGATATCCCCATAGACAAAGTAGATACTTAATTGAATGCAAATTAAGTCTAGAATATTACACTTTACATCCATGTACCTATTTGTCATGACATGACAGTACTAAATCGAAGGTCGCGAAATATATACATATGCATTTATATCTTTCTTTTCCGTTCAAACAGAAGGTAGCAAGCTGTAGGAAAGGCAGAAGATCGATAAGCACTTCTTTTTCCAGTTGCGGTTCCGAAAAGAAGTAATTGAATAAAATGAAATGAGAGATACAAGAATCGACTTGCCCCTTGTAACTTATCGTCCAGATACTTTGCCGCCATCAGGAAGTTTTACCGTAAATGAGGAAGATGCTAGAAAGGAGGAAATTTGATTGTCAGTCTTTTGATGTGAAAGTTCCGGTGATGAAAATGAAGTTAACAGAATGAACGAGAAGCGAGAGAGAAAGAAAATAAACAGGAAGTCAAAAGGAAAAGATGAGAAAAGTGAACGAAAAGTCTGCTTGAATTCTGTGACACGAGCTCTCGTAAATTTCCCCGAATTTCTAGAATATTAGCGAAGAAACAAAGTGGTTTCGAGAAATTTAATATTCTGTGAAGAATTGCACACAAAGAACACTTCCTCAATTTCCTTGATTTTATTCAATTTTCTTTTTAATTTATTTTAAATTGTCTGCAAAATAGCAATGTAAACAATTAAAAATTTATGAAGAAACACATGCTACACTTGGAGCATTATTTACGTTAACAGAAATGTTCATTTTACTCCGATCTAACTCACCTCGCCCTCGCAATGACATTTGATCCTCACCCTCGTTCACCCTCGCCCTCGCGAACGAGGATGTCCACCGCCCTCACCCTCGTGCTGGAAACTTGTCTCCGCCCTCGTGAAGGAAGTTGTTCGTCGCCCTCGTGTAATTGTGAGCGAGGGAGGGTGAAGATGCCCTCCAGAGGGCCACTCTCACGAGGATGAACATCTCTGACAGTTAGATAATGATATACACAAGGGCGTAAATAAGGGCCCCGCAGACCCCACATTGCGGGGGCCTCAAGCTATCAGGGGCCCCCAAATCGTAAAGTGGGATGTAGAGAAGGGGCCCCAATCCACATTGTCTGCGGGGAGGCCCCCAAACCTTAGTTACGCCACTGGATAGACACGAAGTCGCAGTTGTTAGGCAAAGGAAGTACATTTGGTAGACTGTAGGGACACAAAATTATGGATGAAAAAACTCTTTATTGTAAATAAAATAAAAATCATAGTTCAATAAAATACTAAACAGTCTCTTAAAACTGCCAAGAAATCAGAACAAGAAAAAATAAGATATAAATGAAGTGTGCAGGTGTAGTTTTGGCGCACCACATTTTGGAAGATTTACAGGTAAAATTCAATACGTTGTATGAAAAAACATGTTTATAAGAGACATATTTCTGCAGGCGACAGAATTAAATACAAAGTAATACAGCTGTATTTTAGGTTTACAAGTGTAGGTCTACTTGGTAAAATTATTACAAGTGCTTTACGAACGGATAAAATGAGTGAGCGTATATGAAAGATGGCTCTATTAGATACTATTTTCCATCTGCGGCATATATTTCGCACGATGAACAGAACCTGAATTTTACATTTACAAGTGGAGCGTTACTAATATGAAGCATGACCAGTGCTATTTAAACTCGTACCATTTCCAAAGCCCACTTCTTTCCCTACCCTCTTTTGCGGTCATACTCAGCATCGCTGATGCGCCTGCTAGCTTCGGGCGCACCCCTATGCTACCGCTTGGGCCCATCAGCTTCGCCCTGCTCTAACTTGGTTAGATAGAGTTAATGCTTTTTAGTGGCCACCTAGCACAGATTCGTTTGCGTTTTTGCAGTAGTTTTTATACTACATATTCGAAAGCCGTATTTATACGCAAGTCGTAAAAAGAATTGTAATTTTTCAACAATTACTTCTGGTGACCCCCTTAAATTTTATCTATACAAAGTGGGATACTTTCATGTCGTCCAGTGGAAACTTTTTAGTGGACAATAAGAAAGAAATTAGTGGAAAAAATTACAATTTTTCAACAATTGTATCTAGTAGTGCGCCAAAAGTAAACTTGTACGAAAAGAAGTTCCACTATTAAAATAGAAGTATTTTCGTCTCTTCTGCACTTCTAGGACTGTATTCATATATTATGCCCCCTCAGGTTCTTACCTTGAGTAAAACTTAACCTAATCTAATCTAATATAAATAAAATAAAGTGTTTGTGTGATTGTCTGTGTGTCTGTGTGCGGCCTTGGGACCAGACGAGTGGAACGAGAGTTACCAAAATTTGGACACGGATACTTTGGTCCAGGCACCAGATCAACACGAAGCGCTTTTTTTTTCAAATTTCGAATCAGGGGAGTCCCAGGGGGGCCTTTACCGGGTCATGTAAAAGTAGTAGAAAATGAACCGTATTAGTGTCGAATTCATAGTTTTCGCGGTCGCTGAGATCAATGGTGAAACTCAGATCGCATTAACTTCCAAATTCATCCTATTCGGCTGCGGGCCGGGAGTTACCGAGAGGAGGGGATACCGAGACATGCAAAAGTAATCCAAAATAATCGATATTAGTGTCAGATTCATAGTTTTCGCCGTTGCTGAGATCAATGGTGACAATTCCATTCGCGATGACTTGCAGATTCAGCTTTCATTGTATGCGGGCCGGGAGTCAGCGGGAAGGGGGAATACCGAGACATGTAAAAATAGCCCAAACTGACCGATATTGGTGTCAAATCCATAGTTTTCGCGGTCGCTGAAATGAATCGTGATACTCTCCCAGGCGTTGACTTCCAAATACAGCCCCCATGCGAAGAATGGGTATATTCAGCTAGTCTTCTATAAAATTTCCGTCTTGAAACAGATCTTACTCATAAACATGTTTTGAGAAAACATCGAAGCATGTAATCTATTATTTTAACTTCACAGTTTATATACCGCATTTCTAAGGAAAATTTTCGTATTACACAAATGACTCAACTTTTTCACCCTTAGAGCGCAATATTTTAAAACGCTGAAACACATATTCCTTTATTTGTATCCAAAATTTTATACATCTAATTTTACATTTGCAACTTATGTGAATTCTCACATTTATAGCACTTTGTAAATATATAAAGAGAAATTTAAATGGTTAAAATTGCTCTCTTCTTTCCCTTTTGCTGCGGAATTATTAGAAATCCTAAAATACATATTTCCTTATTTTTAATTACAAGTCTATACGCCGAATTTCAGATCTACAACTTAAGCAGATCCTCACATTCGGCACTTTCTGATTAAACAAAGGGGAATTTGATTATTTTGCAAATATCCTGGTTTTTTTCCTTTTATAAATTAACTTTTGAGAACGTTGAAATCCGTGTTCTCTTATTTTTATTGAAGAGTTCATTTTCGAAGTTTTAACTTTTTTAGCGCCAGGGATTCGTGAGACACACTGTTACTGTTCTTGGGAGAAATTTTACTCCCTTTTGAGTCTTTTAAAATCAGTATTCCCCCCCCCCAAAATTTTTTTTTCCTTATTTGTTACTTTAGTGACCCTTCTTTTCAAATTTAACGTTTCTACCTGTAGTAGTATGGTTTGGGCTGTGCCGTGCCGTAGAAAATCAGCGCCCGGGGCGAGAGTATATGACGGCGCCCTATGCATATATTCCAAGTAATTTTCCTTATCTTTTTTCCTTTTTCTCTCCTGAATTTTGCGCCCCCATTACTTCGGCGCTCGGGGCCGTTGCTCCGCTCCCCCTCCCCACGACACGGTACTGGGCTTGGGAGATAATGAGTTACTCACTTCTGCTCTTTTGTATAACAGTAAAATAAAGATATTATTATTATTATTATTATTATTATTATTATTATTATTATTATTATTATTATTATTATTATTATTATTATTATTATTATTGCATAGTCAAATGAGGAAAACAACTCCTATAAATGATTCGTTCTCGACCAACTGTTGTATGTATCTGTCAATATACTGTAATGTTAGTTGATAACATTATGTAAATATAAGATCTTGGACTTAAGAGTCTTCATCCCGGCGAAATTAAAATACCGCTAATTTTACAGTAATTATGTGATATCTTCAAATAGATAAAAGATAATCGAAATGTGGAACAAGAGCGCCCTAGACAATATTACTTTACATGAGAAACCGTTATCACGACTCACTTATCTGCTTTCGATTTCGAGCCATTTGGAAAATCGTCATTTATTTTCGCGTTTCTAAACAGATGAAAACGGAAAACCACTAGGTGACTTTCCTAGAGCGAGAAGACTAGGATTAGGTTAAACTTTCGGCATCTATGGTCATGTTGGCCCGTCACGTGTGAGGGATGACGTTCCCTCGGTGGTCACACTATCCGGGGAAATGGAAGGAAGAAATAATTAGGTAAGGCCAGGGATCTGTATGTTAGGTACCATCCCGGCATTTGCCTGGTGTGAATGAGGAAAACCCAGGAAAACCTCATTCAGGATGGCTGGTCTGAAAAAGCTTTTAAGATTTTTTCGACCGAGTGTCCCTACCGGGAATCAAACCGGAGACGACTCGCACCAAAGACGAGAGCCTTAGTGAGTACGTTACGTCGGGCCAGTACAGCGATAAGAAAATAAGAATTTCGACTTTTATTCATGGAATAACACAATTTGAAGGGTTTGGGTTATTTCGAGCTATTGCACACATGTAACCGACACAATTAAGTCGGGTTCACGACAAAAATAAAAAGCGATCGGTACCGGAATTGATGGTCACTTCTGGACATGGCACCTAATACAATTTACAGAGTAGACTTTTTCCAGTGAGTGCACATGTGCAACCTATATATCGATCAGCTCGTTTTGACGAAAGAAAACCATCAGTACTGGAATTGATCACTTCCGCTCATCCACTTTTGGTGTAAGCTTCGATGATCGCTTTCTTTCGTTGAGTTGATATATATATATATATATATATATATATATATATAGAGAGAGAGAGAGAGAGAGAGAGATTGCAGATGTGCAATCAGTGGAAATACTTCCACCCCAGAAACTTCTACAGAGTTAGCATAAATGATTCATTCGTATTGAAAAGGTTATGTTTTCGAAAGTTTTACACGCACACACATGAAAGATTTATGAAAAGATCCACAAATCTCACCAAGTTTGTATTGTGTAGAGTTTGACACTCCCTCATTGGCACATCACCATTTGTGATTACCTAAACCAGCGTTTCCCAACCGGTGTGCCGCGGTATACTGGTGTGCCGCGAGGAAATCGAACAAAATTATTGATTCTATAGCAACCAAATTGCAAGACTTAGGAAAAAATGTATATTTTTGTATTTCACATTGCTATGAATTTCTACCATGAAAACATTACTGTGATTGTAATATATTATTGTATACACGACTCCAAAAGTGCATTACCACCTGCAATTCTCGTTTTCCTGCAATAGCAGGCAACCCAAAAAGCTCGGCGGTTCGGTTGGTTCCGAATTCGAAAGGCGCTGGACCAAACCTCAAATCTGTAATAAATATATCAGTGTGGCAAACTGCAAATAAGGGAATAAAACAAATTGTTAAAAATGACAATAATATTATCGTGACGGAGATGGATGACATCAAAAGTTACAAAATGATCTTACTTAAGCAGTTCAAACAAGATGAATGGCAAGAAACATATATAAGAGGAAAGCATTTCTCTCCTCACCTCCCAAAAAAAGAATCTCATAAAAAAGAAAAAGTTACATAAAGTTACATAAGTTTTAATATAAAAGTCCCACTCTATATTGTGAAAGTTGACACCCAAAACGCAAGAACAACTGAACCAAAGTCAATGAAATTGTGCACAGATATTGTAGACGTAAAAGGAGGGAATACGAGTTTCGTATTTTCCTGGAAAAAACGGCTGGGTGGGGCACGGACCCATCCAAACCTCTGATCACGAAATATCATAACTGCTAGTAACAGTATGTCAGAAGTGTGTAAAAGACATGAAGAATTGCAACGGAACTTTTTGTATTGAAAATACGCAAAAACTAAAGGAATACGGGCTTTTAAAATTTTCTGCGGAAAAACGGATTTAGGGGCAAAAGGTCCCACCCAAAATTTTGAAACTTAACGTCCGAAAGGCAACAAGAAGTGAACCGAAGTGAACGAAATTAAGGCAGATGTTGCAAACGTAACATGAGGATACGAGTTTTGTATTTTTCTCGAAAAAACGGTTGGGTGGGGCGCGGACCCCTCCAAACCTTTGATCACGGAAAATCAAATGTGCTGGTAACAGCATGTCAGATGTGTGTAAAGGACATGAAGAATTTAATCAAACTGCGTGTATGGACAATACGCAAAAAATAAAAGAAAACATTTATTTAAATTTTCTGTGAAAAAACGGTTTTAAGGGGAAAAAGCTCAAACCCAAAATTTTGAAAGTTGACGCCCGAAATGCAAAAGGAAGTGAACCGAAGCGAATGAAATTGTGCACAGATATTGTAGACAAAACGGGGAATCCGCGTTTCGTATTTTCCTGGAAAGAACGGTTGAGTGGGGCGCCGATCCCTCCAAATATTTGATCACGAAAAGTGAAAAGGCTAGTAACAGTATGTCAGTCAGATGTGTGTAAAAAACATGAAATATTGAAACGAAACTTCTTGTATGGATAATACACAAAAAATAAAGGAACACAGGATTTTCTATGTTCTTCGCAAAGACGGTTTTAGGGGGCAACCTCAAAATTTTGAAATTTGACGCCCGAAAGGTAAGAAGAAGTGAACCGAAGTGAAAGAAATTTTTCTCAGGTATTGTAGATATAAAATGTAGGAATACGGGTTTAGTATTTTTCTGGAAGAAACGATTAGGTGGGGCACAGTAGTAATTGCGTGACTTGGCCTAACTTTGGACTTTGACCCCGACCTTTGTGACGTCATAGGTCAAAGGTCAATGACCTTGGCCCGGGGTCAATGACCTAGGGGTACCTAGGACCACCCCCTCTAAATTTTGGCAGGGGTACCTTGGCCCACCCCCTAAATTTTGGCAGGGGTACATAGGACCACCCCCCTTAAATTTTGGAAATTGCCAAATCTAAAAATTGGGTGTGGTAGCCTAGGACCATAGTATGTACCTCTATCAGTATTGGGTGTCTATGTCGTTCCCTTTCATGGGTAAAAAATTGCCAAAAATTGAATTTTCGGAGGTTTTTGACCTAATTTATCTCCTTGGATGAGGTGTTTTTACCCTATATGGCTATATGGGCGTATACAGGGGTCCATTACCTTTCATAAGACATGGGTATATTAATGCACCCCTTGAAAAATTTGGGAGGGGTACCTTGGCCCACCCCTTAAATTTTGGAAATTGGCCAATTTAAACATTGGGTATTATAGTACAGGACCCTAATATGTATCATGATAAATTTGGGTGGTCCACCTCGTCCCCTTTTAGGGGTACAAAATTGCCAAAAATATAAACGTAAGCAATACGTTATACCACGTGTTTGGTTTTCGGCCTAATTTATCTCCTTGGATGAGGTCCTATTACCTTATATAGTTATATGGTCATGTATATAGGTTCATTCCCTTTCATAAGACATAGGTATATTAATGCACCCCTTGAAAAATTTGGGAGGGGTACCTTGGCCCACCCCTTAAATTTTGGAAATTGCCAAATCTAAAAATTGGGTGTGGTAGCCTAGGACCATAGTATGTACCTCTATTAGTATTGGGGGTCTATGTCGTTCCCTTTCATGTGTAAAAAAATTGCCAAAAATTCAAATTTCGGGGGTTTTTGACCTAATTTATTCCCTTTGATGAAGTGTTATTACCCTATATGGTTATATGGGCGTATACAGGGGTCCATTAGCTTTCATAACATATGGGTATATTAATGCACCCCTTGAAAAATTTGGGAGGGGTACCTTGGCCCACCCCTTAAGTTTTGGAAATTGCCCAATTTAAACATTTGGTATTATAGTATAGGACGCTAATATGGATCACTATAAATTTGGGTGGTCCACCTCGTTCCCTTTTAGGGGTACAAAATTGCCAAAATATAAACGTAAGCAATACGTTATACCACGTGTTTTGTTTCGACCTAAGTTATTCCTTTGATGAGGTGTTATTACCCTATATGGTTATATGGGCGTATACAGGGGTCCATTACCTTTCATAAGACATGGGTATATTAATGCACCCGTTTAAAAATTTGGGAGGGGTACCTTGGCCCACCCCTTCATTTTTAGAAATTGCCCAATTTAAACATTTGGTATTATAATATAGGACGCTAATATGGATTACTATAAATTTGGGTGGTCCACCTCGTTCCCTTTTAGGGGTACAAAATTGCCAAATTTTAGTACAACCACGTGTTTGGTTTTTAACCTAATTTATCTCCTTGGATGAGGTCCTATTACCTTATATGGTTATATGGTCATGTATAGGTGTTCATTCCCTATCATAAGACATAGGTACATTGGTGCACCCCTTTAAATTTTTAGGAGGGGGTACCCTGGCCCACCCCTTCAATTTCAGAAATTCTCCAATTTAAGCATTTGGTATTATAGTACAGGACCTCATTATGTATTATGATAAATTTGGATGGTCCATCTCGTTCCCTTTCATGGGTACGAAATTGTCAAATTTAGGTACAACCACGTGTTTGGTTTTTGATTTAATTTATTCCCTTGGATGAGGTCCTATTACCTTATATGGTTATATGGTCATGTATAGGGGTCCATTTCCTATCATAAGACATAGGTACATTTGTGCACCCGGGAGGGGTACTTTGACCCACCCCTTTAATTTTGGAAATTGTCCCTTTTATATGTTTGGTATTATAGTATAGGACCCTAATATAAATTACTATAAATTTTGGTGGTCCACCTCGTTCCTTTTCATGGGTACGAAATTGCCAAATTTTAGTACAACCATGTGTTTGGTTTTGGCTCAATTTATCCCCTTGGATGAGGTCCTATTACCTTATATGGTTATATGGTCATGTATATATTGGTCCATTTCCTATTATAAGACATGGGTACATTGATGCACCCCGGGAGGGGTACCATAGCCAATCCCTTAAATTTTGGAAATTTTTCAATTTAAGCATTCGCTATCATAGTACATGACCTCAATATGTATCATGATAAATTTGGGTGGTCCACCTTGTTCCCTTTCATGAGTAAAAAAATGCCAAAATATAAACATAAGCAATATGTTGTATCACGTGTTTGGTTTTTGGCCCAATTTATTCCGTTTGATGTGGTCTTATTACCGTATATGGTCATATGGTCATGTATATAGGTTCATTTCCTATCATAAGACATGAGTACATTGATGCACCCTTTAAAAAATTTGGGAGGGGTATCTTGACTCATCCACTCAGTTTTAGAAATTGTTTAATATAAGCATTTGGTATCTTCGTACAGGTCTTCAATATGTACCACTATAAATTTGGATGGTCCACATCGTTCCCTTTCATGGGTAAAGAACTACCAAAAATCAAATTTCGGAGGTTATTGACCCTTTGATAAGTATTTAGCACGTTATATGGTTTATTACCTGTATATGTTTATGTTCTCTTTTAAATTTGGGAATTATAAAATAACATAATTTGGTAAACGTTTTCTAGGACCCATTGTAGATGTTGGTGTTCCTCTTATGGCCAAATATTCAAAATTTAAAGGTTATTGACCGGCTTTATTATTGAATAACTACAGGATTTATTACTTTTTCATAAGACACAGGTGTATTTGTGTACCAATCTTAAATTTCGGGAGGGGTACATTTCTTATTGTCGTATCAATAATTGGTAATTGTTCTTAAAATTGGATAGTATCTCATTCATTGGGTAAATCATTATGATCACGTGATCAGTTATTGACCTATGATGGGATTAGGAGTCCAGGACATTGGTACATTTAAACTTTGTAGGATAATTTGAGAATGCGTCATTGGTATTGATTATTACAGCCAAATATAAACGTAAGCAATACGATGTACCACGTGATTGACCTTGATGAGGTAGTGTACAGGGATACATAGCTAACCTTATTGAATCTTATGACTCATAGTCTTAAGGGAATACATGCTACAACACTGGCAAAGTTATTGTTGATGCAATTTGATTGGTTGATCACTATCTTTCGTGCAATCTGATTGGCTGATCACTATCTTTCGTGCAATCTGATTGGTTGATGAGTTTCAAATCTTTGCTGCATTCAGTTTTGTTTTAACACTTAAAAAGTTTGAAACTTTGGTTTGACATTTTTCGTTTGATATTTTTAGTTTAAAAATTTTTGTTTCGAAATTTTTTTGTTTCAAAATTTTGTTTCAAAATTTTGTTTAAAACTTTTCGTTTGAAATTTTTGTTTGAAAAGTTTTTGTTTGAAATTTTTGATTCAAAATTTTTTGTTTGTAAATATTTGTTTAAAATTTTTTGTTTGAATTTTTTTCGTTTCAAAATTTTGTTTCAAATTTTTTTGTTTGAAAATTTTTGTTTGAAAATTTTTTGTTTGAAATTTTTGTTTGACATTTTTAAAAGTTTGTGCACTCATTAGTAAAGAACCGGAACTGTTTAGAGCAAAAACCTTTGACAACATTGTGGTGCAATAGTACACGTCAGAACATGATAATGCAACGTCATCAGTTTTGCATCATATATAAGTATCGTTCGAGTTAATATTCATGATAACATCATCATGGCTACTTGTCTGCAGTTTCTAAACACACGTGATGTAATGAAATCATTTGCCAAGATTACTGATTTACAACAGAATGTACCTTATAGAATCTTAGCTAGCCAAATGATCCCTACAAAGTTTGGATTAAGAATCGTAGTGAAGCTTGAAAATGATAAGAATATAATTTTACCAGCAAGATATTTTCCCATGGAAGCATCAAAACAAGAAGAAGTGCTGCGTTTCTTAAATACTGGATCTGTATCTTTATGTTATAAAAGACTCTTGGGTCGAAGTCATCAATTTGAATTTAGTACACAGCCATTCGTCAGCAAATGTGATGAAATCATGAATTCAAACGTCAGCACATTTCTTTCCAATGACGTCAGCCGTAGTTGTATGAATTTGGTTGGTCAGCATGACGTCAGTAACTGTGATGAAACCATGAATTCAAACGTCAGCACATTCCTTTCCAATGACGTGAGCCGTAGTTCTATAAATCAACCAATACACTGTCATCCCACGAAATCATTTGAGCAAGTGCTTTTCAGGAGGAAAGATGTGTACTTCTAACGATAAAGAGTTCATCTTCGCAAGCTATTATCCAATAAATATATTTCAAACAAAACATGTGATGATTGGTATCAGTGCTAGAACATTTGAACCAGTAATTCGATTGGGCAAAGCAGAACAATTTGGTGTACAACTGACCTCTGAAGAATGGCAAATATTATGTTCACGAATCGACCAAATGAACGATTATTTTCATGATGAGCTAAATGTGACCATAGTCAAATCATTAGGCTCAAATCATGAAGTGGTGATGCGTACAGTCCTCGAAGAGAAGATGGTGCTGTTACGTAAAAAGAGTACATTCCATGTCCCTCGCAATATGGTGTAT
Source organism: Thermobia domestica (assembly GCF_964235325.1). Taxonomy (NCBI): domain Eukaryota; kingdom Metazoa; phylum Arthropoda; class Insecta; order Zygentoma; family Lepismatidae; genus Thermobia; species Thermobia domestica. The sequence continues at coordinate 19,392,099 of NC_137467.1, forward strand.
CTAACACAAACGGAATGGAACAAATTCATCAGCGTATTTCAGTGTGCGAAACATGCAGTGGAAGTGTGCAACAAAACTAGTATATTCCTGAAAAAGTACTATTTTGAAAAATGTGTTATGCATATTGTACAACATGTATCTAGATATTGTGATGGTTGTCAACATCGTTCGTGGGTGCATACCTGTATTGATAAACAGTTTATTTGTGATCAAATGGACATTGAGTTTCCACCAATTGATATTGCAATAGACCTTAAAAGACTTCAACTGGAATTAAAATTATACGCTAAAGACAAACTAGTGCAAGAAGTTCAAAATACATTGTATCGACAATATCCAGAACCACTATCTGGTATGGATGTATGTGGAGTGTAATAAAATGATCCATTTCAATGAATTGTGTTTTTTCATTTCAAGTACAACCCCAGGTTCTGACGTGTACTATTGCACCACAATGTTGCCAGAGGTTTTAGTTCTAACAGTTCCGGTTCTTTACTAATGAGTGCACAAACTTTCAAACAAAAATCTTTGAACCAAAATTTTGAAACGAAAAAAATTCAAACAAAAAATTTCAAACGAAACAAATTCAAACAAAATTTTGAAGCGAAAAAAATTTCAAACAAAATTTTGAAACAAAAAATTTCAAACAAAAAATTTGGAAACGAAAAATTTTAAACAAAAAATTTTAAACAAAAATTTTCAAACAAAAAATTTTGAAACAAATTTCAAACAAAAATTTCAAACGAAAAAATCTCAAACAAAATTTTGAAACAAAAAAATTTGGAAACGAAAAAATTTTCAAACAAAAAATTTCAAGCAAAAAAATTTCAAACTAAAAAAAATTTACGTTTCACGGTTAACCGTCAAACTTTATCCGGTTTTTAACTATTCGATTAACAAATAAACGGTTTTGATCATATTTATCAGTGAGTGCAAAATGTTGAACGAAACCAAGATTTTTAAATGTTAAACAAAACTTAAAACTGAATACAGCAAAGATTTGAAAATCATCAACCAATCAGATTGCACGAAAGATAGTGATCAACCAATCAGATTGCACGAAAGATAGTGATCAACCAATCAAATTGCATCAACAATAACTTTGTCAGTGTTGTAGCATGTATTCCCTTAAGACTATGAGTCATAAGAATCAATAAGGTTAGCTATGTATCCCTGTACACTACCTCATCAAGGTCAATCACGTGGTACATCGTATTGCTTACGTTTATATTTGGCGGGAATAACCAAAACCAATAACGCAATTCTCAAATTATAATACAAAGTTTCAATGTTCCAATGTCCTGGACTCCTAATTCCATCATAGGTCAATAACTGATTACGTGATCATACTCATATTTCACAATGATTTACCCAATGAATGAGATACTATCCAATTTTAAGAACCATTACCAATTATTAATATGACAATAAGAAATGTACCCCTCCCAAAATTTAAAATTGGTACACAAATACACCTGTGTGTTATGAAAAAGTAATAAATCCTGTACTTATTCAATAATAAAGCCGGTCAATAACCTTTAAATTTTGAATATTTGGCCATAAGAGGAACACCAACATCTACAATGGGTCCTAGAAAAAGGTTTACCGAATTTTGTTATTTAATAATTCCCCAAATTTAAAAGGGAACATAAACATATAAAGGTAATAAACCTCTGTACATACCCATATAACATGTACCCATGAAAGAGAAACGAGGTAAACCACCCAAATTTATCATAATACATGTTAGGGTCCAGTACTATAATACCAAATATATAAAATGAGCAATTTCTAAAATTTAAAGAATGGGCCAAGGTACCCCTAATAAATTTTAAAGGGGTGCACAAATGTACTCATGTCTTATGATAGGGAATAGACCCCTATACATAACCATATAAACATATAAGGTAATAGGACCTCATCCAAGAAATAAATTGGGTCAAAATGTCAAACACGTGGTACAACGTATTGCTTACGTTTATATTTTGGCAATTTCGTACCCATGAAAGTGGACAATGTGGACCATCCAAATTTATCATAATACATATTAAGGTTCTGTACTATAATACCGAATGCTTAAATCAAAAAAATTCCAAAATTTAAGGGGCGGCCAAGGTACGTACCTCTCCTAAAATTGAAAGGAATGCACC
>NC_137467.1:19394448-19548505 GCF_964235325.1 Thermobia domestica
CTCCTAAAAATTTAAAGGGGTGCACCAATGTACCTATGTCTTATGATAGGGAATGAACACCTATACATGACCATATAACCATATAAGGTAATAGGACCTCATCCAAGGAGATAAATTAGGTTAAAAACCAAACACGTGGTTGTACTAAAATTTGGCAATTTTGTACCCCTAAAAGGGAACGAGGTGGACCACCCAAATTTATAGTAATCCATATTAGCGTCCTATATTATAATACCAAATGTTTAAATTGGGCAATTTCTAAAAATGAAGGGGTGGGCCAAGGTACCCCTCCCAAATTTTTAAACGGGTGCATTAATATACCCATGTCTTATGAAAGGTAATGGACCCCTGTATACGCCCATATAACCATATAGGGTAATAACACCTCATCAAAGGAATAACTTAGGTCGAAACAAAACACGTGGTATAACGTATTGCTTACGTTTATATTTTGGCAATTTTGTACCCCTAAAAGGGAACGAGGTGGACCACCCAAATTTATAGTGATCCATATTAGCGTCCTATACTATAATACCAAATGTTTAAATTGGGCAATTTCCAAAACTTAAGGGGTGGGCCAAGGTACCCCTCCCAAATTTTTCAAGGGGTGCATTAATATACCCATATGTTATGAAAGCTAATGGACCCCTGTATACGCCCATATAACCATATAGGGTAATAACACTTCATCAAAGGGAATAAATTAGGTCAAAAACCCCCGAAATTTGAATTTTTGGCAATTTTTTTACACATGAAAGGGAACGACATAGACCCCCAATACTAATAGAGGTACATACTATGGTCCTAGGCTACCACACCCAATTTTTAGATTTGGCAATTTCCAAAATTTAAGGGGTGGGCCAAGGTACCCCTCCCAAATTTTTCAAGGGGTGCATTAATATACCTATGTCTTATGAAAGGGAATGAACCTATATACATGACCATATAACTATATAAGGTAATAGGACCTCATCCAAGGAGATAAATTAGGCCGAAAACCAAACACGTGGTATAACGTATTGCTTACGTTTATATTTTTGGCAATTTTGTACCCCTAAAAGGGGACGAGGTGGACCACCCAAATTTATCATGATACATATTAGGGTCCTGTACTATAATACCCAATGTTTAAATTGGCCAATTTCCAAAATTTAAGGGGTGGGCCAAGGTACCCCTCCCAAATTTTTCAAGGGGTGCATTAATATACCCATGTCTTATGAAAGGTAATGGACCCCTGTATACGCCCATATAGCCATATAGGGTAAAAACACCTCATCCAAGGAGATAAATTAGGTCAAAAACCTCCGAAAATTCAATTTTTGGCAATTTTTTACCCATGAAAGGGAACGACATAGACACCCAATACTGATAGAGGTACATACTATGGTCCTAGGCTACCACACCCAATTTTTAGATTTGGCAATTTCCAAAATTTAAGGGGGGTGGTCCTATGTACCCCTGCCAAAATTTAGGGGGTGGGCCAAGGTACCCCTGCCAAAATTTAGAGGGGGTGGTCCTATGTACCCCTAGGTCATTGACCCAGGGCCAAGGTCATTGACCTTTGACCTATGACGTCACAAAGGTCGGGGTCAAAGTCCAAAGTTAGGCCAAGTCACGCAATTACTACTGGCACTAACCCCTCCAAACCTTTGATCACGAAATATCAAAAGTTCTAGTAACCGTATCTGAGATGTGTGTAAAGGACATGAAGAATTGCAACGAAACTTTATGTATGGACAAAAAATAAATGAATATTGTTTTTTTATTTCCCGCGGAAAAACGGTTTTAGAGGGAAAAAGCTCCCACCCAAAATTTTGGAAGTTGACGCCCGAAAGGCAGAAGAAAAAAAATGAAATCTTTGAGTTTTACGTCCCACGGTTATGCCGGTTAGAATAAAGGAAACGGTGATGATGAGTAATGAATGAAATGGTGGAATGAAGAAAGTGGGAGGAAACGGAGAACTCCGAGAAAACCCACGCACACGGTGTTTGTTCACCACAAGGTTCACTTGGCGGGGCTTGGATCGAACCCGGGACCCCAAGCACCAGAGGTGAACTCTACCACTGAGCCACCGCGGCCCCTGAAAGGCAGAAGTAAACCGAAGTGAATAAAAATTTTCACAGATATTGCATACGTAAAATGAGGATACGAGTTTCATATTTCCTTGGAAAAAACGGCTGCGTGGGGCACGGACCCCTCCAAACATTTGACCACGAAAAAAAAATTCTAGTAACAATATGTCAAATGTGTGTAAAGGACATGAAGAATTGCAACGAAACTTTGTGTATGAACAATACGCAAAAAATAAAAGAATACGTTTTTTAATGTTCTGCAGGAAAACGGTTTAGGGGAACAAACGAACCCACCCCAAAAGTTTGAAATTTGACGCCGGGAAAGCAAGAAGAAATGAACCGAAGTGAATGAAATTTTGCACACATATTGTGAAAATAAAATGTGGGAATACTAGTTCCGTATTTCCTGAAAAAAAAACTGTTAGGTGGGGCACGGACCCCTCCAAACATTTGCACAGGAAATATCAAAAGTGCTAGTAACAATATATCAGATTTGTGTAAAGGACATGAAGAATTCCAATGAAACTTTATGTACGGGCAATACGCAAAAAATGTAGAAGGGTTTTTTCTGCTGCAAAACGGTTTTAGGGGCAAAAGCTCTGACAAAATTATGAAAGTTGGCGCCGGAAAGGCAAAAGAAGTGAACCGAAGTGAATCAAATTGTGCACGGACTTTGTAGACATAAAATGAGGGAATATGAGTTTGCTATTTTCCTGGAGAAAAGGGGTGGTGGGGCCAGGGCCGGATTTAGCATTTTGGCGCCCCTAGGCCCAATAATTTTTTCCGCCCCCTAGTCTGGTTAAAGTTACTTTCTTAAAAACCTTCATTTAAAAAGATATCAGGCCTATATGTTAATTGCTTAAACACCACTCCACGATGCAATTTTATCTTTAACTTTACCAACAATTATTTGTTCCAATGAACTTCAAATTCAGAATGCTTTATTAGCCTGATTTTTTTTAATTAATTCAAAAAATATGTTAAGTTATGGCTATTTATTTTTATTTCTAGATATTTTTTAATTTTTTTCTCTCGGCCGTGCGCCCCCTGGGAGCTTGCGCCCATAGGCCCGGGCCTACCGGGCCTATTGGGAAATCCGGCCCTGGGTGGGGCACGGACCCTTCCTAACGTTTGATCACAAAGTATCAAAAGTGCTAGTATGTCAGATGTGTGTCAAAGACATGAAGAATTGCAACATAACTTTGTGTATGGACAATACGCAAAAAGTAAACGAATACAGGTTTTTCTAAGTTCTGCGGGAAACGGTTTTAGGGGCAAAAGCTCCCACCCTAAAGTTTGAAAGTTGAGCTCGAAAGGCAAAAAGAAGTGAACCGAAGTGAGTGCAAATGTGCACATATATTGTAGACATAAAATGAGGATACGAGTTTTATATTTTCCTGGAGAAAATGGACGTGTGGGGCACGGGCCCCTCCTAACCTTTGATAACAAAAAATTAAAATGCTAATAACAATATGTAGAAAGTGTATAAAGGACATGAAGAATTGCAATGAAATTTATGTATGGATAATACGCCAGAAATAAAGCAATACGGGTTCTTTTATGTTCTGCTGAAAAATGGTATTAGGGGGCAAATGCTCCCACACAAAATTTTGAAAATTGACGTCCGAAAAGCAAAAAGAAATGAACCGAAGTGAATGAATTTCTACGTAAAATGAGGGAATACGGTTTGCTACTTTCCTGGAAAAAAGGGTTGGGTGCTGCATGGACACCTCAAAACCTGTGATCACGAAATATTAAAAGTGCTACCAACAGTGTGTCAGATGTGTGCAAACAACATGAAGAATTCTAACATAACTTTGTGTATTAACAATACACAAAAAAAGAATACTTTTTTTTGTTCTGCGGAAAAACGGCTTCAGGGGCAAAAGCCACCACCCGAAACTTTGAAAGTTGACGTCCGAAAGGCAAGAAGAAGTGAGCTGAAGTGAATGAAATTGTGTACAGATATTGCAGACGTGAAATGAGAATACGAGTTTTGTACTTTCCTGGAGAAAAAAGTAGGGTGGTGCACAGACCCCTCCAGACCTTTTATCACGAAAAATCAAAAGTAATAGTAACAGTATGTCAGATGTGTGTAAAGGAAATGAAGAATTGCAACCTAACTTTGTGTATGGACAATACGCAGAAAGTAAATGAATACGGATTTTTTATGTTCTGCGGGAAAACGGTTTTTGGGGGGCAAAACCTCCCAAACAAAATTTTGAATGTTGACTCCCGAAAGGCAAAAAGAAGCGAACCGAAGGGAGTGAAATTGTGCACAGATATTGTAGACATAAAGTGAGTGAATACGGGTTTCGTATTTTCCTGGAGAAATTGGTTGGGTGGGGCACCTACCCCTCCAAACCTCTGATCACAAAAAATGAAAAATGCTAGTAACAATATGTCAGATGTGTGTAAAAGACATGAAGAATTGCAACAAAACTTTTTGTATGGACAAAAAATAAAGGAATATGTTTTTTCTTTTTTGCGGAAAGACGGTTTTAGGGGCAAAAGAACCCAAAACCAAAATTTTGAAAGTTGACGCGCGAAAGGTAAGAAGAAGTGAACTGAAGTGAATGAAATTTATACAGATATTGTAGACACAAAATTAGGGAATATGGTTTTCGTATTTTCCTGGAAAAAACGGTTAGGTGGGGCACGGACCCCTCCAAACTCTTCATCACTGAATATCAAAATATCTAGTAACAGTATATTAGATGTGTGTAACGGACATGAGGAATTGCATCAAACTGCGTGTGTGGACAATACGGAAAAAATAAACGAATACATTTTTAAATTTTGGTTAAAAACTGTTTTGGTTGGCAAAAGCCCCCGTCTACAATTTTGGAATTTGACCCCAAAAGACAAGAAGGAGTGGACCGAAGTGAATGAAATGTGCATTAATATTGTAGAGGTAAGGTGAGGGAATACGTGTTTCGTATTTTCCTGAAAGAAAAAAAAATGTGAGTGAACCGAGGCGTTGAGTTGCGGGAGAAGTGGACCGAAGCGAAAGCAATTGTATGTAGATATTGGATATGTAAAATATGACCTTCCGTGTTTCACAAGTGTCGTGTCTCCATCCGGTTTTTTCAAATTTGGCAGATCAAGTAACAGCAAACACAAACAGTAAAGCGTCTTTTATAGTATTTCAGGAGGCACCTTTAATCCTTGCAATGTTTTTTCAGCATAAAGAAAAACACGTGTCGATTTATTTTCAGTTTGCTATTGATATGCCAAATTTGAAGCAAAACGGATAGGAACACTTGAGAAACACGAGAGTCCTTATTTTACATATAATATCTACACACAATTTGATTTGCTTGGGTCCACTCCTTTCTGAGCTATTACGGTAATATTTTCTTTTTTTTCGGATGGGACCTAGGCCCCAACACTGTTTTTCCGCAAAAATTAAAACATGTTTCATATACTGTTTTGCAAATAGTCCCTTTACGAAGTTTAGTTGCAATTCTCCATAATCTTTAGGAACTTTTGCGTATGCTTATTTGCACTTTTGATATTCCGTAATCAACGGTTAGAAGAACCGTGCTCACTCAACCGCTTTTCCCAAGAAAATACGAAACCCAATTATCTCATTTTTCGTCTACAATATCTGTGCACAATTTCATTCACTTCTGTTCACTTCCTCTGGCCTTCGGGCCTTAACTTTCAAAATTTTGGGTGATAGCTTTTGCCCCCTGAAACCGTTTTTCAGCACAAAATAAAAAACCCGTGTTCCTTTATTTTTTGGTATGTTCTTCATACACAAAGTTTCGTTGCATTTCTTTGTGTCCTTTACACACATTTGTCATATTGTTATTATCACTTTCAATATTTCGTGATGAAAGTTTTGGAGGGGTCCGATCCCCACCTAACCGTTTTTTCCAGGAAAATACGAAACACGTGTTCCCTGATTTTATGTCTGCAATATGTGTGTAAAATTTCGTTTACTTCGGTTTCCTTGGTTTTTGCCTTTGGGGCGTCAACTTTCAAAATTGTGGGTGGGGTCTTTTGCGCTTTAAAACCGTTTTTCCGTAGAAAATAAGAAACACGTATTCGTTTATTTCATGTGTAGTATCTACCTTCCAAATTTTACCAAAATCGGAGTGTTACATTTCAGAAGTGTTGCTTGTTAATAATAATATTTCTTTAAAATTGTATGAACAAATAGAGGGAATTAAAGCGAAAAATTGGGATCAATTGAAACTTTCGGCTCTTACCAACATTGAAAGAAATGATAGCACAAGTATTTGGATGCAAGGTAGACATGAAAATTAAAACAGAGATTTAACTATATTTCTGTCATGATTTTAATGCACACTGCGAAGTTTTTAAATGCTAATTTAGTAAGGATTTCACATCCAAATTAAGTTGGAACATAATAATTTTTGTTAGAAAACCCGAGTCGGCAATGCGAATTTAAGATTAGCCAATACTTTAGATAGCACGGGAAAAAGGTGAAAACTGTAACCTAAGTGTGCGGCCAAGTGGGTTGCGAGGCGATTTAATAAACTGGATGTCTTCTACTCGGCAGAGTCCACCTCAACCGTTTCATTTTGTTTTAAAACGAAACATTTTTGTCATGAGTTACATTTAGGGATGCGCACGAGACGAATCGAGACAGGATTTTCCTGACAAAATTCGAGTCGAGACACGGCACTTCCAATAGAGAATATACATTTTTTGAGTCGAGACATCACTTTTACAGCACATTTTCGAGACGAGACAGCCACAAATCTTGTCTCGTGCGCATCCCTAGTTACATTAGCACACACTACATGAGTGACAATTTATGTTATGATAGAATATACTATGAGCTTTAATAGAAAAAGTGTAGACACTCGATAATTATTTTACATAGTAAAATTTCAATAGATTCAGTGCTTGATTGTGCCGTGTATGAAGTTATGAAATATGAATTGGTTTCAACAGGCGCGGATCCAAGAGGAATTTTATAGGGTCTACAGCCCCCCCCCCCATGACGCTCAGGTATACACTGGATAGAGTGGGTTTCAATCCTACTTTATTTACACTGGGTTAAGTTGGAAACTATGGTTTAGTCCATCCCTTGATCATATCCTGGTTCTGCGGTGTTAGTATCTGGTCAGAACTTGCTGTTCTAGAAGCATCAAGTTCATAAGCGATAAAATAGTATTTCTGCATTATGCACCTTCTTAAACTATTTTCAATATTTGTATGTATCTTCAGATAAACCCTCCTCGAAAAGTTTGATTTATTGGATACTGTATTTCTGACAATGCTTCCATTATCAAATAATGTATGTAGTTTTATTTAACATAGAATTGCATACGCCAAAACAGTAGAAAACATTCTCATTGTTAGAACTTTTCTTGAGTTGATTTTGAGCTTAACGTCCCTTTCAGCAGCGAAGCTATATGAAACGTGGACCTACTAATTAACGTCGAATCCGAATCACATGAACTCCCACCGGGAATCGAACCTAGGTCTTCCATGTGTTAACTTTATTGAATTTGGACTCGAGCGCTCTCAAGCGGATTTGAAAAAAAAAATGAAAAAATTAAATGAAATCTTTGAGTTTTACGTCCTACGGTTATGCCGGTTAGGCTAAAGGAGACGGTGGTGATGAGTAATGAATGATATGGTGGAATGAAGAAAGTTTTTTTTTCATTCGCTCAGCCGCGTTACTGTCAGCCGGTGCCTTGAGCATTCAAAACCGGCGAAGTATCATCATTGCGAATGATTTCTCTTTTGGGTTTATTTATTTCATAATTTTGAAGAAGGAAAGGGAAGGGGAAAAGGACGTGAAACCAAGCAAGGGATTGGACAAAAAATAAAGATAAAACGAACAAAAAACAAAAAAATAACTAAACTTAATGTTTGCTTAACTCTACTCCTGGAGAAAAGACTCCTTGAATGAAGAAAGTGGGAGGAAACGGGAGAACCCCGAGAAAACCCACGCACACGGTGTTTGCCCACCACAAAGTTCACTTGGCGGGGGCTGAGATCGAACCCGGGACCCCGAGCACCAGAGGTGAACGCTCTACCACTGAGCCGCCGCGGCCCCTCAAGCGGATTTGAGACGGTGGACTTGCCACCTCTGAGTTTTTCAATGAATGTATTTCTTAGTAATTATTTTAATTTTACTTTTGAAAAGGTGTAAGCATTTTGCTTTAAAAAAAATCCTTGAATTATACGTAGTCAGTGTTGAATACAGGTTTCATTTTTGTACGTGGCAATAGTAACTTCCATGGTCCCCTCTCTTCTACCTCTAGACACAGAAATATTGTTTTTAATAACCTCCAAATTACGATTTTTATCAATAAAGAGTAGCTGTCCTACTAACTCTTGTATCGATTTCCTGCTAAGCAAAGATAAAATGAATCTGAAAAGGTAGGGGAACGGTAGGTAGCGGCATGACGTCACGCCGTTCCCCATGCCTATCTTTGCCCATTGTAATTTCTTAGGAACTGGGGGGACGCCGTACACATTTTTTGGAGGTGGGGGACAGCGTCCCCTGCATTCCCAAGCACTTTTACCTCTGCTGCTAAGTATTAATTGCTGTAAGGACTAACGGAAAAATGTTATGTGGTACTACAACTACTACTACTACTACTACTACTACTACTACTACTACTACTACTACTACTACTACTAATAATAATAATAATAATAATAATAATAATAATAATAATAATAATAATAAAGGATCTGAATGATAAATATATTTTTTTAACTTTCTAATACAATCCCTGTGGGCTTTCGCGAATCTGGATGTATTGTTTTTATGAGGAATAAGGAGGCTTCAAACAACAACGATTTGTATAAAAGTATTATTAGGTGTTTTAGAAAGAAGTAAGGAACTCACAACTGACCTTCTGTCCGTTTTTTTTTAGCACAATGTTACAAGGCACAGAAGCCTGCGGGCATTTTGCTTTTTTTGCCTGAGTGTACTAAAGTACTAAAATCAAGACGTTTGTTCTGTCGTTGGCACGTGCCGAATCAGCTTGTTTGCTGTACGATGTTTTGCCTTCAGGCGATCGACTAGAGGAGTCAAGAAAGAAATAAACAAACAAAGCGATATGCTTGTTTCATGGAGATATGCTTGCTTCTTGGCATTAAGTGTTTGAAAACCAAAACTGTTCTGAGTATCCATTTTGTTATTTCCATAATAAGTATAAAGGGAAATGTTAATTCTCATATATAGTAGGGGCAGGCACGTAGCCAGGATTTCGTAACGGGGGGGTCCGTGACATGAAATACTGTGGTCATCACAAAAGGGGCTCGATCACTCTAAACTATTTTACTGGAACATATATTGGTTCGTTTAGCCAGGATTTCGTAACGGGGGGGAGGGGGAGTGGCATGAAATTCTGAAGGCCCAGGAGCTCGATCAATCTAAACTACTTTACTATCAAAATATATTGTTTTGTTAGGACAATAAAATGAGGATATGTTGGCAAGTATTTTAATAACAAACTATGAAGAAATTTCGAGCAAAATAATAATAAAAAAAAAGGATTGAAAAAGATTTTGCAATATTTACGACCTTCTCCTGTTTATTTAAATTTAACAATTTTCCTTTCGTTATGACCTCAATTAGTATAAAAAGTACACACTGAATACTGTCTTGTAAACTATCTTCTAATATAAATAAAAATAAAGAGTTTGTCTGTCTGTCTGTCTGTGTTCGACCTGGGGACCAGGCGAGTGGACCGAGAGTTACCAAATTTTGGTCAGGGGTACCTTGGCCCAGGCCCCAGATCAAGACGAAGCGTTTTTTTAAAATTTCGAAACAGTGGGGTATCAGGGGGAGCGTTTACCGGAACCGGCTTGGGAACCGGACAAATTGTCCGAGAGTTACCAAATTTTAGTCACGAATACCTTGGTCCAGGCTCCAGACCAGAGTTAAACGTTTTTGTCCAAATTCAAACCAGGGGGGTCTCAGGGGGACGTTTACCGGGACATGTAAAAGTAGTAGAAAATGACCGATATTTATTTATTTATTTATTTATTTAACAATCACCAGATACAGCTCAGAGGCCATTTTACATTGAATATCCAACAACAATCACAATGGAAAGGATTTTTGAAGGTATCGACCAGGGCCTGTTTAGTAGGTGCCATCCCGGCATTTGCCTGGTAGGACTGAGGGAAACTCTGGAAAACCTGTCAGGATGGTAGGCAGCGGGATTCGAAGCCACGACCTCCCGAATGCGAAGCCAACCACTTGAGCTATTAGTGTCGAATTCATATTTTCGTGGTCGCTGAAATCAATGGGGAAACTCCAGTCGCATTAACTTCTAAATTCACGCTATGCGGCTCCGGGCGGGGGGTCACCGGAGGGGGGTGAGATACCAAGACATGTAAAAGTAATCCAAAATGACCGATATTAGTGTCAAACCCATAGTTTTCGCAGTCGCTGAAATCAATGGTGACACTTCCATTAGCAATGACTTGCAAGTATGGGGGCCGGGAGTCAGCGGGGGGTGGATACCGACACATGTAAAGAAATAGTCCAAAATGACCGATATTAGTATCAAATACATAGTTTTCGCGGTCGCTGAGATCAATGGTGATACTCCCACAGGCGTTGACTTCCAAATACAGCCCCTGTGCGAAGCATGTGTATATTCAACTAGTTTTACAATATATGCGTTCCTTTCTCTGTTGAATCAAATGCTAACAAAACTTTCTTTCAACATATTTTTTGTTTTTATTATTCCGTCAACTACTGTCGGTTCCAAATGACAGGTTAAAGGATCAACAGAAAATTGTCCTTGAAATAACATGTTTGATACTGCAAGGATGCGATGACGAAAAGTTATGATTTAAAATGTCCACGCTGTTACACAACGGCACTTATGCTTTCGAAAGCTTGAACTCTCCCTGACTAGTAGCAGGAATTCTGAGAATTCTATAACTTTTCTTGAAATTTCAAATTCCTTGACTCCTCCAGAATACCTCGCTTACCTCGCCACCATATTGCAAGTAATACAAAGGTCCTCATAAGAAAGAGTAAGCAAAGGATTCCTGTAGTTTTCTTTTTAATTTTTAACGCTGATCCTTCTTTTTGTCATTTCATTTTGTTTTATCCTTTCTTAATTTTTTCATTTCTGGTCTCGAAGGGGGGGTCCGGACCCCCCGGACCCCCCCTTGGCTACGTGCCTGGTAGGGGTAATACTGAGGGGGAACGCGAGGGGGACATTATATATATAATAACATAGCATATTTCTTTCCAAAATTTTATAAAAACTACGTAAACATCTCCGCGAATAATTACCTGTACAAGAATATTGCAGCTAACAAGGTACGACAGTTTCAGAAAATCTGTCTATGTTGTTTTCAAGTGAGGGAAGTCTATTCATCTTATAAAATAAGTTTCGAACTGTAGAGCGTAGAGCAAACTCGCTTATTTGTTGCATCAACTGACAAAAGTCTACATACAGATCAAAGAGAAGTCTTAGGAAAAACGGACGACATACTAAATGCTGGTACTTACTGTCTGTTAGGTATATTTATATCAAAATTGTCTAATAAATTTAGAAATGAGTAAAAATAAAGAACGGTCCGTACGATTCTTTTACTATATATATTTTATTTACATATCTGCGTTTTGAATGTCATCGAGAACCCAATTCTTTTCCTTTTTTAAAAATCAAACTTGAGACTACAGGGGCCTACGCCTCAAAACTACTAGTCTTGTAATGCTAGTGAAACTTCTCAAAATCAAATATTTTACACTTGTATATACTGTAAAAAAGCGGCAAATTAAAATTGTCAGCAATAGTACTTAGAAATGAATTTTACTATTATTCTAGTATTTCTGCGTCATGATATTTGATGGATTCTCAAAAAACATTACAAGACGAGTAGTTTTGAGAAATAGACCGCTGCTGTGTTAGACACACACACAACTGGGGAATAAATTTAAATGCATTAATTAATATTTATTTTAGAAAACGAAATGTCAAATGGAGCCAAAAGGCCATTTTATGCCGAAACATTAATAACAAAGGCAAAGAAATATAGAAATCAGGCAGAGCATATGTGCGGAGTACATCATCCTGGGGGCCGCGGTGGCTCAGTGGTAGAGCGTTCACCTCTGGTGCTTGGGGTCCCGGGTTGGATCCCAGCCCCCGCCAAGTGAACTTTGTGGTGGAAAAACACCGTGTGCATGGGTTTTCTCGGGGTTCTCCCCTTTTCCTCCCACTATCTTCATTTCACCATTTCATTCATTACTCATCATCACCGTCTCCTTTAGCCTAATCGGCATATCCGTGGGACGTAAAACTCAAAGATTTCATTTACATCATCCTGGTGATATTCGCCTGGTGGGACAGAAGAAAATTGTGGGTGAACTTTAATAATAATAAAAAAATTGCTTCTTGATATCACTTATTGATTTTGCTTTATGGATCTATGGATCTATGGATTTGATTTTAGTTTGATTTCAGCTTCGAGTACCGTTCAGCAGGGAGGCTATATAAGACATGGACCTCCAGCGAGGGAATACGAACCCACCGGAAATCGAACCCGGGTTTCCAGCGCCAAAGACTCGTATGCTACCCACATAGGCCTGAGGGAGCTCAATGGAGCTATAGGGATCAATATTGAAACTGGAAGAGTAAAATTGTTTTACGATTTCCGGTTTCAGTAGAGAGAAATAGGTGAAGATGGTATTTTTCTTGAGATGCTCAATCGATTTTCGAAAACTGTCGCTATCTACTACCAATTTATTTTTATGGCGATCAATGTTAAAAACGAAAACGGTTTATTCCTACCACTTCTGATTTCAATGCAGGATTAACGGAAGAAAGAAAGCTTATTCTTGAGACGTTGTTTGAATTCCCGAACACTTCTCGGCCTCTCTGACAGTTTTTACTCTATGAAACTGAATATTGAGACCGGAAATAGTAGTAAATTTCTACCACTTCCGGTTTTAATAATGAGATACGGTATAGGTGGTAAATTTTCTTGACGTTTGATCGATTTCCGAAATCCTCTCGTCCCTAGTTATTTCCGTCTTTGATTTATGGCCATTAATGTTGAAACTGGTTGTATTCGATTTTTACCACTTACGGTTTAAATATAAGGTTGTTGGAGGAGACGGACACGGAACCTATTCTTCGGGTGCTGAATGGATTCCAGAAAACTGCTTCTCGATATATCTTATCGTCTTTGCTCTATGAAAATCAATATTGAAACTGGAAGTAGTAGTAAATTTCTACCAGTTCCGGTTTTGATAGAAAGATAGGGGTAGAAATGGCACATTTTTGAGGGACATTGAATCAATTCCCTAAACTTGCTTGTAGCTAGCTATTATGACCCGCAAGTAGTCGATCTCTAAAACTTCCGATTTATATAGAAAATTGACGGAGGAGATAGAACCTATTCTTATGACGCTAAATCTATTCCGGAAAATCCTTCTCAATATTTTTTTTACCGCTTTTGGTCTGATACCTGTCAACAGGCAGAGCCGTTCTATTAGACTTCCAATACTTATGCATAACATCGTTTGGAAGCATAATAAACACAGAAAGAAGAAATATTATTCATTAAATCTATTTTCGTGCAGATTAAGGATATGGGAATTTCAAGAATTCTTTTTGCATCAGTTATTATGCCCTGAATAATAACGGGGACCATAGTGGCTCAGTGGTAGAGTGCTCACCTCTGGTGTATGAGGCTCCAGGTTCGATTTCAGCTCGCGCCAAGTAAGCTTTGTGGTGGACAAACGCCATGTGTGTGGGTTTTCTTGGGGTCCTCACGTTTCTGTCACTTTCTTCATTACAGCATTTCGTGTTCATTCTCATCATCAGAGTCTCCTTTAGTGTATCCGGTATAAGAGTGGGATGTAAAACTAAAAGACTTCATTTCATTTCTAAATAATAACCTAATGCATTCTACAGCGTTCTATTCTTGGCTAATAACCAATAATAGCGTACAGATTGATGATATGCTTGGAAATTGATATGCCATAAAATCGACTATTCATGCAAAAAAAATGCACCAACATCTCTCAGCTAGTCACTACAAGCAAGAATGATATCTGCTTCGTTCAGATAATGTTCCTCATGAGACGAGACGAGAAGTAAGGTTTTCTCGTCTCGTCTCCTATGTTTAATAGGCCTAGACTAGTCTCGATCATTGAAGACTTTTTTCGCTCTTGTCTCGAAATTTTATTGCTGAGTTTTGTTAATTTATGTTTAAAAAATTTATGTCTTATTTTTTCTTAATTTCAATTAGGAGTTTTCACAACCGTTCCGCGTCACGATTGTTCCACGAATAGTGTGATATAAGAACATTTAAACCACATTTATTATTGGAGTAAATTGTGTAATGACTAGGATATTTTAAACGTAGGTAAATGCTCTTCATATTGCTTTTATATCATCATTTGTGTTGTACGTATGATGCGAAAACGTAATAATGAAATTATTTCTGTGGGTATTAGCCCGATAGCCCCTAAATACGCCACTGATCAAAAGATTTTTTCATAATTTTTAGTCCATAAATACAAGTTACACTTCATAATTTTACTAAATACTTATGTTCATTGCATTGTTCATATAGAACAATATCATGGTGATGGAACAAACTTTCTAGTGCTGTATCTCAGTTACATGAGTTACAAGTTATCCGCCTACATAAATAAGTTCTTCGTTTTTGAGTTGACGGGTTTTATCCGTAAATTTTCCAATACAAGTGGCCACCGAATTCTTGTTCTGTCTCTCTATTTAATTAAATTATTTGGTGAGCGTGAAATGTAAAGATCTATTTTCGACGCAAGTGTTAATAAACCGGGAAGTAACTACTTATCTATCTTTCTTTTCCTCTTTTAAAAATTAATAAAATCACTTATGTTCTGTCTTGTAGTTTATTTATAATAATTATTATTATTTTCAAAGTGTACAGTGAATATTTTAAATATATATTTTAAACATTCTATACAAAAGAAATCGCTACTGCAAGGTTTGGTCCCGCGAGAGTTTAGATGGCTAAGTTTTATCCCTCGAGGATCTAGCCAGGCTAGATTTCGTCTGGCAAGATTTTCTTTATGTGAGATTTTCGCCAGGCGAGATTCTGGGCCGTGAGATTTTGGTTGCGATGTTTCATTCGCAAATCATCAACAAATTTGGGTGGATAAACGGACCAATATAGCTTTCTGTGGATATACTTTTATTGATTTCATGCAATTTGTGATCATTCCTCTGCGACAAGACCATTACTTTTCATGTGTCGGCCAAATGTGATTGAGAGTTTGATAAGATTCCTCAGCGGAAAATAATAATCCCAGTTTGCGACCAACCGATAATTGGTTCCTTATGTAAATCAGCAGAGTAAAAGTGATACACATTACAGGTATTTTTCTCTAAAATTATGAAGTGTTATGAACTACATAGGGAAAACAAGAATAAACGTCTCTTTGTTCAAAAGTGACGCAATTGTATATTCCTAAGAAGTAACGTAACGTTGATCAGAAAACTGAGTCAAAATACTATAACACACACACACACACACACACACACACACACATATATATATATATATATATATATATATATATATATATATATATATATATATATATATATATATATATATATATATATATACAGGCCATACTGTTCCATAATTCGTGTAATTTTCTACAGCACTGGGAGAGGATGAAGTTTTTCACACCATTAATATAAAATTTGGCACTCTTATTGAGAAATATCTGAATTTTTCGAATTTTTAAAGGAAATAGGAGAAAATTGCTGTTTACCCCTCCTTTTGGGGGTGTAAACACAAAAGTTCATTTTTCCTTATGGGAGATGCAATGTTAAATTTTGGAAGCAGTTTTCTCCAATAATTATTCGTAAAGATTTTGGGGCAAATGAGTTGTATTTGTTACAAAATGCAAAAACACTCATTCACAAAGCTAGTGAAGCCGTCTCAAACATTATTTTGGGAAGCCCCCCTTTTGGGGGGCAAGGGCCGTAAAAAGATGGTGGGTGATGTGTTACCAAAATCTCAAAATGTATTTTCGGAGTGCCAGTAAACGTCAGATTAATCACGAATGTCACAGAATCAATGCTCCAATGAGTGACAATACATGTAAGAGTGCTCCAATACATGTAAGAGTGACTGATAATGGGGCTACAGCCAACTTTCAAAAGTAAGAAAATCAACATAAAAATCCTTAGTAGAGACATAAGGGAAGAAGTTATTTTTTGTTAATTAATGTGAAATTTGGAGTCATTGTAGCAAAAGAGTATGCGTTTTTGAAATCTGGAATGCTATTTTGGTAACGCACCGCCTTAGGGGGCACAGGGGACGAAGCATTAGACGATGTATCTTTATAAAAATTCAAAATTTTGTTCCGGAAATGCCAGTGAGCGTCAGATTTTTCACAAATGTCACAGAATTAATATTCTAATGCTCCTCGCATGTGCCAGTAACTTATATGGGGCTATAGCCCCCTTTCAAAAATAAAAAAATCACCATTTATATCCCTAGTAGAGACATACGAGAAGAATGATTTTTCTCAATTAATGTGAAACTCGGCGTCGGGTTAACAAAGAGTTATGTATTTATCAAATCTGTAATATTTGTTTTGGTAATGTACCGCCTTAGGGGGCACAGGAGGTGAAGCATAAGTTATTGGATCTTTTTAAAGTTTCAAATTTTATTTTGGAAAATCCAATGTGTGTCAGATTGATCACAAATAATACAAAATTAATATTCCGATGCTCGTTGCATGTGCCAGTGACTGATATTGGGCTACAGCCACCCTTCCAAAAATCACATAATTTACGGTAAACATCCTTAGTAGGAACGTACGGGAAGGAGGTAAATATGCTTTACAATTAATGTGCAATTTGTCATTATTGTAGAAAAATGTTTTAATTTCTTTTTAAATTTCGAATCTAGTGTTAATGAATATCGTCTGTCAGTGTAACAGATTGAGGATATAGCTTCGTTTTTTTGGCATCACTGGAATATAATCAAAGAATTTTGCGTTTTTAAAAACTAAATTGGTCTCTTCTTATAGCATAAAATCATACATAAAGTTACCAGCACATTTTTTGCACACTTAAGCAAACCAGCTCGAAATAGAACACAAAATGACAATGGAAAATGCCGCAGGTACCACGAACGAAAAGAGAAGTAATATTTTAAAAATTAAAATATTGTTTTCTTTATTCATAGAAAAAGCGTATCTTTTCCCTACTTCTTCTACAATAACTTTATGATCCCACTTTCCACGTACTAGCCTACTCGTATACTGCACATGTAAGCACGTCAGGAAATCGTATACTATGGGCACATGGTTATAGTAAAAACAAATGTCTCGCGATTGATAAGGATTAGGTTGAGTCAGGCTATACCATAAATCCAAGAAAACATATTGTCCCTTTCTAAAAACAACACTTTTCTTTGGCTCCGTTGTCATTAACTAAATTGCTTAAATATTTCATTAATCTAAGTGTAAGACAGATAAAATGAACTTACTTTATTCGGCATGCTCTCGTAAACGAGCAAGACATGAATGAATTAATGCGATTTACTAGAACCACTGTGAACACCTTCTCCAACATATCTGGATGACTACGCTCTGGACAATTCTTTGTTTTATGTTGCCCAATAAGGAGGAATGGACGTAATAAAATTCCAGACACATGCACCATCATAGATACAAGCGAAAGAGTGGTATTGTATTTTCTAATTAAAAATGCAAATTTACCTATGTCACACTCCCATTAGGCAAAAGAAATTCTGAGTCCACGCCCCTAAAAGAAATCCACATATGGGTATTATCTTATTGTTACAAACGTTTATTTTCTAAAAAATAATGCCAAATTTCACAGTGCAAAAAAAAAATGCTTCTGCCAGTAGGTCTTTGCGTAAGAATAATCATATTGAATTTATGACGCTTTTCAAAGATAGCTGTAGTAACATATTAGTCACTGGCACATAAAAAGCACTACGGAGTATTAATTCTGCGCATCTTGCAACTAATTTGACACTCATGAGCACTCCCAAAATAAAATTTGGAATTTCTATCAGCCCCCTCCCTATGATCCCCAAAAGTACCAAATTACCCTCCGTGCCCTGTGCCTCCTATTCCCAAAATAATATTCCAGATTTTTACTAGCACAACGTCTAATTTCACATTAATTGACAAAATATAGCTTCATCCGTATGTTCCTGCTAAGGATATTTATTATAATTTTTTAATGTAATTGTTGAAAGGGGGCTGTAGCTCAATATCAGTCACTGGCACATGCAAAGAGCATCGGAATATTAATTTTGCATTATTTACGATCAATCTGAAACACGCTGGATTTTCCAAAATAAAATTTGAAACTTTAAAAAGATCCAATAGCTTATGCTTTACCCCCTGTGCCCCCTAAGCCGGTACATTACCAAAATAATATTCCAGATTTGGTAAACGCATAACTTTTTGCTAATTCGACGCCGAGTTGCACATTAATTGAGAAAAAATCATTCTTCCCGTATGTCAATACTAAGGATATTTATGATTATTTTTTTATTTTTGAAAGGGGCTATAGCCCCATATAAGTCACTGGCACATGCAAGGAGCATTAAAATATTAATTCTGTGACATTTGTGAATAATCTTACGCTCACTGGCATTTCCGGAACAAAATTTTGAATTTTTTATAAAGATCAATCATCAGATGCTTCGCCCCCTGTGCCCCAATAAGGTGATGGTTACTAAAATAACATTCCAGATATGAAAAATGCATACTTTTTTGCTACAACGACGCCAAATTTCACATTAATTGACTAAAAATACCTTCTTCTCGTATCTCTACTAGGGATATAAATGGTGATTTTTTTATTTTTGAAAGGGGGCTATAGCCCCATATAAGTTACTGGCACATGCAAGGAGCATTAGAATATTAATTCTGTGACATTTGTGAAAAATCTGACGCTCACTGGCATTTCCGGAACAAAATTTTGAATTTTTATAAAGATACATCGTCTAATGCTTCGTCCTCTGTGCCCCCTAAGGCGGTGCGTTACCAAAATAGCATTCCAGATTTCAAAAATGCATACCCTATTCCTACAATAACGCCAAATTTTACATTAATTAACAAAAAATAACTTCTTCTCGTATGTCCCTACTAAGGATATTTATGGTGATTTTCTTACTTTTGAAAGGGGGCTGTAGCCCCATTATCAGTCACTCTTACATGTAAGGAGCATTGGAGCATTGATTCTGTGACATTCGTGATTAATCTGACGTTTACTGGCACTCCGAAAATAAATTTTGAGATTTTGGTAACACATCACCCACCATCTTTTTATGCCCCTTGCCCCCCGAAAGGGGGCCTTCCCAAAATATGTTTGAGACGGCTTTACTAGCTTTGTGAATGAGTGTTTTTGCATTTCGTAACAAATACAACTCATTTGCCCCAAAATCTTTACGAATAATTATTGGAGAAAACTGCTTCCAAAATTTAACATTGAATCTCCCATAAGGAAAATGAACTTCTGTGTTTACACTCCCAAAAGGGGTTTAAACAGCAATTTTCTCCTATTTCCTTTAAAAATTCGAAAAATTCAGATATTTCTCAATAAGAGTGCCAAATTTTATATTAATGGTGTGAAAACTTCATCTTCTCCCAGTGCTGTAGAAAATTACACGAATTATGGAACAGTATGGCCTATATATATATATATATATATATATATATATATATATATATATATATAAATATAATTCAAATCACGTTTTCAGTCAAAAGTAAAAAAAAAACATTTTATTTGTTTACCTTTGGAATACCAATATATAATCTAAATGATCTAGACCCTCAAAAGTATTGGAATATTTATTTATTTATTTTGTATATTACTGTTACGCACACGCCTAAAATGCCATGATTTGTTCTTTCATTTTAGAAGACAATTCTTTTAAAGTTGTTTTTTTAAGAAACATTTCGTATTTTGGAATGCAAAATATTGATGATAATGCTTTTACAATAATGTTGTTTTCCTTCTGTCGTATCTTCCTTTTTCACCTCGCAAAAGTCGATGTATGGTCAAAAATGGTTGGAAAATGAAAATAGGGATATTTCACCCTGTTTGAAACGTCTTGTTATAAAATATTGAACTTAGAAGGTAAATTCTGTACCACCAGACATGTCAACTCTGACGCGAAATCGTAGCAGTTATAGTAGTATTAACTGTGGTCGTAGTAGTAATAATAGAAGTAGTAGTAATAGAAGTAGTGATATTAGTAGTATTAAAGTACTTTGCAGTCTTGAATCAAGAGTCAGTTTCCCAAACACACTACGATTAACATAGACTGACAGTAAGACCGTACGAACACGGCAAAGCCAGGGGTAGTGGAGGACATTTAAGGAAAAAAAGACAACATTAGTTTCCAACCCGTCTTTGTGTGCCCGGGCCGAGCCGGGCCGGCGTGGCTCGGCCCGGAAATACATGCACCCGGTTCGGCCCTATAGCATTTGTGTCCGGGCCGAACAGGACACGCCCAGCCCGTGCAGGCCTCTGATTCATATCCACTGCAAACGCTGTTTTTGTTCTATTTTGACTTTTATTTTAGTACTCAGGCGAGAATTGTGTTCTATGTCTTAATTTTCTGCATTCTTTCACATATGGAAATATTCGTTTACGTATCTAAATGTTTCATTACGTATGGAGAGATAAATGACAAACAAGCATGTGCTGATATTAATACAAAGTTTCGAAATATTATATTATTAAGTATTTCAATCAATGTTGCTTTTTTATACAATTAATAACAAGTCTTATTATATTTAAAAGAAGAAAAACACATCTGCAAAATTTCTCCCGATTACAAAGATTGGCTTCGAGGTTCGAACCTGGTTTACTTTTCTCCGAAGCTACCCGAAGCTGGACTTTGAAAATTTTTGCCTCAAATTAGCAATAAATGCCCTCGACCTTTGAGACAACATGTACCTTTCGGGAATCAACTTCCAAAAATTTGGTGTGGGTTCTTTTGCCCCATAAAACCGTCTTTCCGCAGAAAAGAAGAAAAAGTATTCCTTTATTTTTTGTGTATTTGTCCATACAAAAAGTTTCGTTGGAATTCGTCGTGGCCTTTACACACATATGACATACTGTTACCAGCATTTTTTATATTTTGTGATCAAAGATTTGGAGGGGTCCGTGCCCCCTAACCGTTTTTCTCAGGAAAATACGAAACCCGTATGCCTTCAATTTAAACCTACAATATCTGTGCAATATTTGATTCACTTCGGTTCACTTCTTCTTATCTTTCGGGCGTCAACTTTCAAAACTTTGGTGTGGGTTCTTTTGCCCCATAAAACTGGTTTTCTGCAGAAAATAAAAAAAGTATTCCTTTATTTATTTATTTTTTTGCGTATTTGTCCATACAAAAAGTTTCATTGGAATTCTTCGTGGTCTTTATACACATATGACATACTGTTACCAGCATTTTTTATTTCGTGATCAAAGGTTTGGAGGGGTCCCTGCCCCCTAACCGTTTTTCTCAGGAAAATACGAAACCTGTATGCCCTCAATTTAAACCTACAATATCTGTGCAATATTTGATTCAATTTGGTTCACTTCTTGCCGTCTTTCGGGCGTCAACTTTTAAAATTTTGGGTGGGTCTCTTGCCGCCTAAAACCGTTTTCCCGCAGACCATAAAAAAACCGTTTTCCTTTATTTTTTGCGTATTGTCCATACAAAAAGTTGTGTTGCAATTCTTCATGTCCTTTACACACATCTGACATACTAGCACTTTTCATATTTCGTGATCAAAGGTTTGGAGGGGTCGGCGCCCCACGCTTCCGTTTTCCCCAGGAAAATACGAAACTCGTATTCCCTCATTTTATGTCTACAATATCTGTGCACAATTTAATTCACTTCGGCTCACTTCTTCTTGCCTTTCGGGCATCAACTTTCAAAACTTTGGGTGGGCTCTTTTGCCCCCTACAACTGTTTCTCCGCAGAAAATAAAAAAAACGTATTCCTTTATTTTTTGCGTATTGTCCATACAGAAAGTTTCTTTGGAATTCTTGTTGGTCTTCACACACACCTGACAATCTGTTAATAGAACTCTTGATATTTCGTGATCAAAGGTTCAGAAGAGTCCGGGCCCCAACTAACCGGGTTTTTTAAGGTAAATACGAAACTCGTATTCCCTCGTTTTATGTCTACAATATTTGTGCAAAACTTCATTCACTTCCGTTTACTTTTTCTTACTTTTTTTGCGTCAAATTTCAAAATTTTGGGATGGGGTCTTTTGCCCCTTAAAACCGTTTTTCTGCAAAAATAACAAACCCGAATTCCTTTGTTTTCAGCGCATTGTCCATACAAAAGTTTCGGTGCAGTTCTTCATGTCCTATACACACATCTGACATACTGTTAGTAGCACCTTTGATTTTTCGTTATCAAACGTTTGGAGGGGTCGGCACCCCACCCGACTGTTTTCTCTAGGAAAATACGAAACGCGTATCCTCATTTTACGTCTGCAATATCTGTGCAAATTTCATTCACTTCGGCTCATTTCTTCTTTTCTTTCGGGTGTCAACTTCAAAATTTTGGGTGGGAGATTTTGACCCCTAAAACAGTTTTCCGCAAAAAATAAGAAACCAGTATTCATTTATTTTTTGGTTATTTTCCATACACAATGTTTCGTTGCAATTCTTCATGTTCTTTACACACATCTGACATACTGTTACTAGCGCTTTTGATATTTCGTGATCAAAGGTTTGGAGGGGTCGGCGCCTCACCCAACCTTTTTCTTCAGAAAAATACGAAACTCATATCCTGATTTTACGTCTGTAATATCTGTGCAGAATTTCATTCACTTCGGCTAATGTCTTTTTACCTTTCGGGCGTCAACTTTCAAAATTTTGGATAGGGTCTTTTGTCCCCTAAAACCGTTTTTTCGCAGAACATTTGAAACTCATATTCCTTTATTTTTTGCGTATTGTCCATACAAAAAGTTATGTTGCAATTCTTCGTGTCCTTTACATACATCTCAAATACTGTTACTAGTACTTTTGATATTTCGTGATCAAAATGTTTGAAGGAGTCCGTGCCTCACCCAAGCCATTTTTCCAGGAAAATACGTAACCCGTATTCCCTCGTTTTAAGCCTTCGATATCTGTGCAATATTTCACTCACTTCGGTTCACTTGTTCTGACCTTTCCAGCTTCAAATTTAAATTTTTGGGGTGGGTTCTTTTGCCCCATAAAACAGTCTTTCCGCAGAAAACAAAAAACCCGTATTCCTTTATTTTTTGCGTATTGTCCATACAAAAAGATATGTTGCAATTCTTCATGTCCTTTACACACATCTCAGATACTGTTACTTGCACTTTTGATATTTGGTGATCAAAGGTTTGGAGGGGTCGGCGCCTCACGCTTCCGTTTTCTCAAGGAAAATACGAAACCCGTACTCCCTCATTTTATGTCTACAGTATATGTGCACAATTTCGTTCACTTCGGCTCAATTCTTCTTACCTTTTGGGCGCCAACTTTCAAAATTTGGGGGTGGGTTCTTTTGCCCGCAAAATAATTTTTCCGCATAAAATGAGAAACAAGTATTCATTTTCTTTTTGCGTATTCTCCATACACAATGTTTCATTGCAATTCTTCATGTCCTTTACAGACATCTGACATACTGTTACTAGCGCTTATGAAATTTCGTGATCAAAGATTCGGAGGAGTCCGTGCCACACTTAACCGTTTTTTTAGGTAAATGCGAAACCCGTATAACCTCATTTTATGTCTACAATATTTGCGCAAAATTTTATTCACTTCAGTTCACTTTTTCTTCCCTTTTGGCGCCAAATTTCAAAATTTTGGGATGGGGTCTTTTGCCCTATAAAACCGTTTTTCCGTAACAATGAAAAACCCGTATTTTTTGTTTTCAGCGCATTTCCCATTAAAAATTTCGTTGAAAGTCTTCATTTCCTTTACACACATCTCACATACTATTAATAGTATTTTTGATTTTTTGTTATCAAACGTTTGGGGGGTAGGCGCCCCACCCAACTCTTTTCTCTAGGAAAATACGAAACCCTTATCCTCATTTTACGTCTGCAGTACTTATGCAAATTTCATTCACTTCGGCTCATTTCTTCTTGTCTTTCGGGTGTCAACTTTCAAAATTTTGGGTGGGAGCTTTTGACCCCTAAAACAGTTTTTCCGCAGGAAATAAGAAACTCGTATTGATTTATTTTATGGTTATTTTCCATACAAAATGTTTCGTTGCAATTCTTCATTTCCTTTACACACACACCTCACATACTGTTATTAGTACTTTTAATATTTCGTGATCAAAACTTTGGAGGGGTCCGTGCCCTTTCCAACAGTTTTTTTTTTCAGGAAAATACGAAACCCGTATTCACTCATTTTACGCCTACAATATGTGTGCACAAGTTCATTCATTTCGATTCACTTGACTTTGCTTTTCGTTCGTCAACTTTCAAAATTTTGGGTGGGTGCTATTCCCCGTAAAACCGTTTTTACGCAGAAAATAAAAAAAACAGTATTCGTATGTCTTTTGCATATTATCCATACACTAAGTTTTGTTGCAATTCTTCATGTTCTTTACACACATCTCACATACTGTTACTAGCATTTTGATATTTCGTGATCAAATGGTTGGAGGGGTCCGTGCCCTACCCAGCCGTTTTTTAAAGGAAAATAAGAAACCCGTATTCCCTCATTTTTTGTTTATAATATCTGTGCAGAATTTCATTCAGTTCGGTTCACTTCTTCTTACCTTTCGGGCGTCAAAGTTCAAAATTTTTCGTGGGGGCTTTTGCCCCCTAAAACTGTTTTCCGCAGAACATTAAAAACTCGTATTCCTTTATTTTTTGCGAGTTGTCCGTAGAAAAAGTTTCGTTACAATTCTTCATGTCCTTTACACACATCTCACATACTGTTACTAGCTTTTTTTATATCTCGTGATCAAGGGTTTGGAGGAGTCCGTGCCCCATCCTACCGGTTTTTTTTTTTTTTTCAGGAAAATATGAAGCCTGTATTCCCACATTTTACGTCTGCAATATTTGTGCACAATTTTATTCACTTCGGTTCAGTTATTCTTGCCTTTCGAGTGTCAGTTTTCAAAATTTTGGGTGAGGCTTTTATATTAAACGTTTACTTTATGTAACTTTTTCTTTTTTAAATTTCTTTTTTTGGGGGAGAAGGAGAGAAATGTTTTTTTCTGATATGTGTCTTTTGCCAATCATCTTTTTTGAGGTGCTTAAGTAAGATCATTTTGTAACTTTTTATGTCATCCAACTCCGTCAAAATAATAAAATTGTCATTCTTAACAATTTATTTTATTTCTTTATTTTTCAGTTTGCCACACTGATATATTTTTAACAGAATTGAGGTTTGGTCCAACGCCTTTCGAATTCGGAACCAACCCAACCGCCGAGCTTTTTGGGTTGCCTGCTATTGCAGGAAAACGAGAATTGCAGGTGGTAATGCACTTTTGGAGTTGTGTATACATCTATTACTGTGTAGCAGACAGTATTTCGGCTCGTACACATTTCTACGGTTAGCTCCTATGTTACGCTTCAATTGAGAGTCATACTAACAGCAAGAAATGGAAGCACTTGTACGGTAAGCGTCAAGTGAACGTTAGTAGAACACTCATTCGCACGTGAATGACAGAACAACACTTTGTTCAAAAGGTGTGTTTTGACTTCGACGCATCCCGAGCTGTGTCATTGCAATAATATGCACCGCTTTTGGTTAAAACAGTAAAGTTAAAAGTACAAGACATTTATTTGTTCGTTCGTTATTTAGTGATCTTAGTGAAAGGTTGGATACAGTTTTCGAAAAAGAAAGCATATTTTTAAAAATCTGAGTCCTATATTTCATTGCAATTGTCTTCTATTTTAAAATTAGAATAAAAAATAAGCATAATGAATTAGCATAGGGGAAAACCAGTGATCGAGCTTTCATCACTGTGAGATGATCAGTAATCACAGGAAAAAAAAATTACCATGGTATTTTATATTTGCAAATAATAATAATAATAATAATAATAATAATAATAATAATAATAATAATAATAATAATAATAATAATAATAATAATAATAATAATAATAATAATAATAGGTCTAATAATATGTATGAGTGTGGCGCGAGAATTCAAGTTACACCTGTAGTGTGCCGCAAGTTGAAAAAGGTTGGGAAACGCTGACCTAAACGATCAACTTCCACTTCGCTGGATTGGGCGTGTTGGTAAAGAATGACCTAGTTTCTTTCCCCTGGCCTCGCAGACCTCCAGATTTAACGCCCTGAGACTTCTTCCTGTGGGGGTACGTTAAGGACGTTGTTTACGTACCCAAACTACCGCAATCCTTAGTCCAGCTCAAAGAACGCATCAGTGCTATAGTACAGACAATTGACAGAACTGTGCTACAAAATGTATGGAATGAGCTCGAGTATCGTCTGGACATGTGTCCAAGAGTACCGATCCTGGGGGCACCAGCCCCCCCCCAAAGCTCATGTGGCCCCCTATTGTATTTATGAATATACAGCATTTCGCATTTGTGGTGGACAAATACCGTGTACGTGGGTTTCCTCCCACTTTCTTCATTTAACCATTTCATTCATTACTCATAATTACCGTCTCGTTTAGCCTAACCGGCATAACCGTGGGGCGTAAAACTCAAAGATTTCATTTCATTTTGGGGGGCGCGGTGGCTCAGTGGTAGATCGTTCACCTCCGGTGCTTCGGGTCCCTGGTTCGATCCCAGCTCGCGCCGCTTGGACTTTGTGGTGGACAAACACCGTGCTCGTGGGTTTTCTCGGGGTACTCCCGTTTCCTCCCACTTTCTTCATTCCACCATTTCACTTACTCTCATCATCACCGTCTTCTTTAGCCTAACCGGCATAATCGTGGGACGTAAAACTTAAAGATTTCATTTCATCTTCGATATTTCGCATAATTTGAATGCAATTTGTCTTAAAATCCTCATATATATATATACCTTCTACATATGAATGCCTCCCCCCATTTACAGAGAAATCGGCGCCCTTGCGTGTGTCGTGTCCCCAAAGGGACATATATTGAACATGTTTAGTGTGTGTATAAACTTGGTAAGTTTGTGGTTCTTTTCATATAGTATATCTTTCATGTGTGCGTATAATACTTTTAAACATATAACGTTTTCAAAATGACTGAATCATTTTTGTGCTAGCCCTGTATTATTCCTCTAGTTCCGATTTGAGATCTTATTAGATTAAGGGGACCCATCACGGCGAAATTAAAATACCGCTAATTTTACAGTAATTCTATGATATCTTCAAATAGATTGAAGATAATCAAAAAGTGGAACAAGACCTCCCTAGACAATATTATTTTTACATGAGATACCGTTATCACCACTCACTTATCTATTTTCGATTTCAAAGCCATTTAGAAACCCGGCATTTATATTCGCATTTCTAAATGTCTGCAAACGGAAAGCTACTAGGTGACTCGTGATAACGGTACCTCATGCAAAATAATATTGTCTAGGGCGCTCTGGTTCCACATTTCGATTTTTTTTTTTTTTTATCTATTTGAAGATATCACAGAATTACTGTAAAATTAGCGGTATTTTAATTTCACAGTGATTAGGCCTCTTAAGGAAAATAGGAATGTCAAATGCTATTTACTCTCGACACTATATAAATATCAAAAAATGAAGAAAATGACAGAAAATTAATTACAGATAAGAGGAAAGACTTGAGTTCTGTTTCTGACATGAACGCAAAGTTTATATCGAATTCACAGCATCTGTTCTATTATTAACTCCGATTTATTTACGTGTCTGCATTTACAGTCTCTCTTTCTCTCTCTCTCTCTGTCTGGAATAAAATCGAAATATCTGTTCTTGTTTTAATTAGATGTTTTCTTTTTCCTGCTATTTTTAACTTATTTTCGTTCAAAATCAAAGTGTTATTTTTTATTTATAACAAATCGCGTTCTTATCACGTTCTACCGAGTGTGGCCCAGCAATCAACAATATCTCACCTCATGCGCTGTGGGAAATTTAGAAACGTGTTTATACACGTGGCTTGCACACGTGAAGTGAAGTTTTTACTTCACAAGATATTATTATTAATTAGTTAATGAAAAAGGAAATTAAGTTCATTCACGCTCCACCAAAGAAATCTCTCTCACCCACATTTCCTGACGCAGTGTGTGGTGGTTTTATTAGAAGTTTGTTACTTCTCGGCAGAAACAATGAAAATTAGAAAACAATGTAATTAACTGAGTGCAGCGTTTTATTTTTTGTATAATAAATAGGAGTATCAACAGTGTGCTCCATCTGAAAGAATTTGGTTCGGTTATTAGCCTACCAAAGTTCTTAAAAGGTACATTTTACCATGTTGAGGCTTCGATATACGAAGTGTGTCCGAAAAGTATATACCGTTTTGAAAAAGAAAAGTAGTAATACAAGTTTGTTCAAGCCAAATTTATTTTTACATGAAAGAGCACAACTTAAACTATTTTTCGAAATAGTTTTCACCAATTTTCAAACATTTGTCACAACGGGTAACTAACTTCTCCCAACCTTTCTCAAAGAAACACTCCGCCAGAAAAGGTAATTATAACTCTACAACTTTTTTTTTTTTCATCGTCGTCACTTTCAAAAAGCTTACCGCTGAGCTCGCGATCAGGTGCAGGATCAAGTGGTAGTCAGACGGCGCGAAGTCGGTGATGTACCACGGGTGACCAAACTGCTCCCAACCGAACTGCCGAATTTACGTTTGGGTGGCACCAGCAGTATGGGGACAAGCATTGTAATGGAGCAACACAACTCCTTTACTAAGCATTCCTCTCTTTTTGTTTTGGATTACACGCCGAAGTTTTTTTCAGAGTCTCATAGTATCGTACTTGCCGGATATTGGTGGGATAATTCGTTGAGAAAGGTTTGAACAAGTTGGTCACTCACTCGAATAAGTGTTTGAAAATTGGTGGAAACTATGTCAACAAATAATTTAAGGTGTGTTCTTTCATGTAAAAATAAATTTGGCTTGAACAAATATGTTTTAATATTAAAAAAAAAAACGGTACCTACTTTCCGAACACACCCCGTAGCATTTTATCTCCACTTACATGAAGCATACTTTAAGATGAATCACTATTTGGAAATAGAAAATACTCAAGTCCTTAGATTTGTCGGGAAGAAATTGATCTAGATTCATTTTAGTGTCATATTACACGAACAGAGCAGTGAATGAATGAATGAATGAGTATGGTTTAATGGGGACGTCAACATCGAGGCTATTTCTCCCCGTCACGATCATAACGAGAATAGATAGCAGTAATACATTGATTGATTAAGGTTTAATTGGGACGTCATCATTGAGGTTATTTGTCCCCGTCACAATCATAACGAGAAAAGATAACTAATTGTTTGATTGATTGAGGTTTAATTGGGACGTTAACATCTAGACTATTTGTTCCCGTCACGATTATAACGAAAATAGATAACAGTAATAGATTGATTGATTGAAGTTTAATGGGGACGTCAACATCGAGGCTATTTATCCCCGTCCCAATCAATAGACTACTCAAACAAGTACTGCCCTCATGAAAATACTGAAACAAACAGAGTAAAATATATTAGAAAAAACTCTGCACAATGAAAAAAATAGTAAAACAGGCAAAACAATAAATAGATTGAACTTAAACAACAATAAAAGCAAAAGAAAACAATAAAATGTGAGAATAAAAGATAAACCATGGGCAACGCAAAAAGTAAAAGAAGTAACAAAGAATTAAAATGCTCAGAGAACATAAGCGAGATCAAGAGCATATAGAAAGGCAAGGACACGTGTAATAAGACATAGGTCATCCTCCAAAACACGGTTAAGGGTACGAGGCAGTCCTTGACGTTCTCTGAGATCGGAGTATTCAGGACATCCGACAAGAATGTGCCGAATACTCAGACGGATTCTTCATAATACGGACGGTTCAAACACTACAGTAAATAACTATGCGTCAGATGAGATCGAACAGATTAGTGTTTTGCATCCTGAGTATTGTACTAATCTCCAAATCTCAGCACCATTGCGGGTAATCTAACAAGCAAGGATATTCATAATTTCTACAGTAGGAATATGTGGGGAACCGATTTTTCATTGTCCATATCTTGGGATCAACTGAATGAATTACCACCAGCAATGAACTCGATCCTGTACATCCTGGCCAGAATTGATGGTCATTCATCTGGTATTTCTTGAGATTTTGTGTCTCCCGAACGGACAGACGGACGGAATAAATGTGTAAATGATTTTTTGGTAAACGAACCTTCTTAAAAAAACATCCATAATGTGGCATGTTTTGATCCATGGTTTCGTCCAAGATTCCGCCCATTTGGTTTACATTTTGTATTTTTATGTTAAAGGAGTTTTAGATTACGAGATCTTTGAGTTTTACGTCCCATAGATTACGAGATCGTCAGATGGAAAAGAAAATAGGTAAGACAAAATAGCTGGTTTTCCTAGGTCTGTTTTGAACTCCTAATAAGCCGCCCGTTGTGTTGGGACTGCAATTTTGCTCGTCAGGTTTTTACCATTATAGATTAGTTAGTAGTCGGCGAATTGTGGTTTCCAAAGAAGCGTGGTAGCGTTGCAATAACCAAGTTTTCTTTTTTGTGAGAGGTTGCGTTGTCATGAAAGTAGACACCTTTTTTTCGACCATTTTTACCGTGTTTTTTATTCAGTTCTGAATGAAGCTTAGAAAGTAATGATCATAGTTAGGTTATGGTGTTACCTTGGTGTAGAAAGGTAATGAACAAAGATTACCCCATCTTGATCTCAGAAAACAGTAGCTAGAACCTTTCGCACCTGAAACTTCTTTGACTTCAGGGAACCACCGTGATACCATTTTTTATTGTTTTTTTTGTTTCTGAATCATATAAATTGATTCATGTTTCATCCTCCGTCACTGAGTGTGCAACAAAATTAGTGGAACCCTGCACACAAGTCTCTGGAAACAAGCTGGTTTGCATGCAAATATTTGGGCACCACTTGGTAAAGAGTTTTCTGATATCAAGATGATCACAACTAACTAACTAACTAATTCTATGGCCTATGGAACCCGGAGGTTCAATGCCACGTTCACAAAAGCTCTCCACTCACTTCTATCCTTAGCCAACTGGATCCAGTTTCTACTTTGTTTCCTATTTCTGTGAAATCCATCTTATTATTATCTTCCCATCTGCTCCTGGGTCTTCCTAATGGTCATTTGCCGATTGGTCTTCCAGGCAAGACTTTGAAAGCGTTTCTACTTTCTTCCATTCTGGCTACATGACCTGCCCACTAGAGCCTCCTAGATTTGATGACCCTACAATGTTTGGTAAATCGTATAAATTATGTAGTTCCTCGTTATGAAGTTTCCGCCATTCCCCATTCCCGTTCCTCTTGGGTCCGAATATTCGTCTCAGAATCTTGTTCTCAAATACTTTCAGTCTACGTTCCTTCCTCAAAGTAAAGTGACCATGTTTCGCAACCATTCAGATGATCACAAATAATGACATTAACGCATTCACGGAAGATACCTAGATGATCTGCTTTCTTTATAGTGACAATGGGTTGGTCTGAGAGAATCATTTCCTGCACTTTTACAGTTGTTTTGGGTTCAATCTCTATGGAGGATCTCCAATGGTGGGATTCTTCTTCAGTGCCGCAGTGTCTTGTCCTAAATTTGACAACCTATTGTTTAACAGCAGCATAGCAAGGATTTGGATCCGCATTGTTTGTAGCATCTCCTCACGGATGGTCTTTGCAGACCTTGAGGGAAGAGAAACTTGAGACTGCTCTAATTTCAAGACAATTGAACTCCACCACCTTCAATCCTCACCTGCAACCAAAATAGCTCCATTAGGCCCCGTACTTTGATTTTGGTTCACAAAACATAGAAACATCCAGGTTTCAAACAGAACAAAATTTATTGGAGTGAAATAATGGGAAGGGAACAAAGCTAAATGTTCCCCAGTAGCTCTCGTAGATGAATATTGAAACCGGAAGTTCAAGTGGATTTTTATGACTTCCTGTCTCAGGAGGAAGTTAAGAGTGCAGATGAAATGCATTCTTGGGACTTTTAATCGATTATGGAAAATCGCTTCTCATTTGTCTTTTACCATTTATTCTCTGTAGTGATTAATGTTAAAACAGCAATTTTGATATGAGACCAGAAAATTCTTCGAGAATCAAGACGATACTACTTCGAAAAATTACGAGACGAGATTAGAAAACCCTGTTACTCATCTCGTGTTGAACACTAGCAAAATATGGTATTTTTCTCGTCTCGTCTCGACTCAAAAAATTCCTAATTTTGGTGATCCAATAAGTACTTCTTGAGATCTCTTGTCTTCTGAACGCACGAGTTCCGCGTCATGTAACAGTGACAGGGGAGCCTACTTGGAATCGAAACTCTAATCGTAACAATTGGAACGGAACAGAAAGATGTGCACATACTTAGGGAGATGATTAGTATCATCAAAAAGAACACAAAGAGTCCGCTTGCATGTTGTCGAATATCGCGTCGTGTACGAGTGACAGGGGTATGCACATCTTTCTATTCCGTTCCAATTGTCAGGATTCGAGTTTAGATCCCAAGTTGGCATAACTGTCATTCTTACATGACGTGGAATTCGCCAAAGTGCAAGAGGACCTGTCTGCCTTCTTTTGATGTGCACAACCTTCCCGGAGGTTGTGCACATCTCTCTATTCTGTTCCAATTGCCACAATTGGAGTTTCGATTCCAAGTAGGCTCCCCTGTCACTGTTACACGACGCGGAATTCGATAATATGCAAAAGGACTTTTTGTCTTCTTTTGATGTCACGAATCACCTCCTGGAGTTTGTGCTATCTTTCAGGTTCACCCTGTATAAAGAAATTTTGCTAAATTAAACTCCTTACAAATAATAATAATAATAATAATAATAATAATAATAATAATAATAATAATAATAATAATAATAATAATAATAATAATAATAAATACAATGTTATTGGGCAGAAGTAGATGGTATTCATGTATAACAGTTACTTCCAATCTTATTTCGGCACTTTCATCCCTCTCTAAGCAGAAATAGTTAAGTTTCTGCCGATAAGCATAGAAGCTACTAACTCCTCTCCTTAGCTGATACTTCGTGTACGTTGCCGACAACGGGGATGAACTGTAACATTCATTAATCTCTTTGACTAATTCCCTTTGTTTGTAAGGCTAAGCTATTAGAAAGCCCAAGCAGCGAAACACAAACTTTGAGAAAGCATAGGAATTACCGTAGTTTTAAGGCTATCTGCATTATTAATGGATCTCTTCTTGCAGGAAGAAGCAAGGTTTTTACAAATGAGGGAATACGGAGAGAGTCCTTCTTCGGTGTGTTCTTGAGAGAAGCTGGTCCAATGAGAGCATGTAAGACCATCCTTGGTGTTATTAGTCACGCTTCTTGTGCAGAGGAAAGAGGGGATGAGAGGCGGAGATCTTCTCCCGCCCTGGAAATATCTCGGCTTTAGCATCATCGTGGGATTGTCGGCTAAGCCAAGCCCAAGAGACAAGCACGAAAGTAAAGAGGGGAGGGGGATTTTAATATATAGACTAAGATGACGAGTGTTCCTTCCTACATGGGAGAAACTCCCAAGCCTTACACCAGACTGAGTGACGTGACCAGAGCAGGGTTGGAATTTTATACATTGAAAAAAGTTAGGCAAAAAACGAAATTGCATAGTACTTGTTAGACTTTCAAACTATGCTAAGTATTGGAAGTTTTACAGAACGCCTATGTTCACCTGTCCGTCCATCCGTCTCTCTCTTGACAGCAAAAATTGTTAAGCAATATCGAGAAACACGTTTCCGGTTTCAAGGCTGATCGCGGTAACATAAGACAGGAACGGTAAACAGATAGCGTTAAGTAGATTTCCATATTGGGCGCCATCTTGGATTTCACCACTAGGACCACTTGTTTTCGTAGGTTAACATTAACAATTCAATTTACATAAACAAATACTATTTTAATAGAATAGTTTCGTCTACTTCTTAAAGGAATTCATATATAAGTATCCAATATTATACACTAAACAATACTAGGCAAGTGCTTGGCGGTCATACTGGAATTTCATGTTTTTTCCAAGTTTCCAGCGATACGATTTTGGCTGATTTTGAATATGTGGTTTCTGTGTGACGACTAGTTTGATTACAGTAAGAAAACGTTTCTGTTGTAGTTTGTTTGAGGTAAGACTTTTTTTTTAATGCTATTTCCAGTAGCTTATGGGTAAGTTGCAGGTTTTCTTAAAGTTTTCCACTAGTTCAGTAACCAAGTGTACGTAAAAGGTCTCGAATTGTAAAACTTGGGAAATGACTAGGAAATTATGCAACCTGTTACATTTATAGCGTTGTTGGGTTGCATAACCTGTGAGAAATGAAAACTGAATGTCAGTAAATAATGTGGTTATAAGGTTGGAGTCACACCACTTTGGCTAAGTCGACCATTACTATTATTGTCCCAAAGTTGAGAAATTTAGTATTTAATCTATCCTTAGCCTTCTATCCTTAGCCAACTGGATCCAGTTTCTACTTTGGATTCCTATCTCTGCGAGATCCATCTTAATATTGTCCTCCCATCTGCGCCTAGGTGTTCCAAATGGTAGTTTTCTGATTGGACTTCCACTTAAGACTTTGAAAGCGCTCCTACTTTCTTACAGTGTGCCTACATGATCTACCTACCTCAGCCTTTTTGACTTTATGACCCTCACTATGTTTGGTAAACGATAAAAACTTCGCAGTTCCTAGTTGTGAAGTTTCCGCCATTCCCGGTCCTCTTGGGTCGGAATATTTGTTTCAGGATCTCGTTCTCAATCAGTCTTACGTTCTTCCCTCAAAGTAAGTGGCCATGATTCGCAATTATATAGGACAACGGGTACAATTATCGTTTTAAATACATTTAAGCTTCAGTCGAAAGCTTCTGTGAATGTTTCTGCCCAAGATATTTTTTTTATAGGATGAGATTGCTAAGGTATGTTGTCACTTTACATGAATCTTGTAGCTATCATTTAAAAAAAAAAAAAATTGTAACCGGATCTTTCTATTTACTGTTTACATGTTACAACTTCCTGAAAGCAAGAAAGGTATCTCCACCCATGCAGCATTGCGTTCTAGTGAACAGTGTATCTCATCATTAAAAACCTGTATTTTGGCACGCTTTCCCTCCCCGTCCAACAGAATCCGCCGTTTCGGAAGCGGCGAAACTATTTTCATCTTTATGTCAGTGGGAGGGTGATATCAGGTAGCAAGAAAGACGACCCAGAAAGTTTAACATGGTTTGACTCCTTGCAAGATGAAAAAAAAGAAAAGAAAAAGAAAAAAAGAAAGAAAGAAAGAAAGAAAGAAAGAAAATGTTGTATGTCCCTTTCAAGACTATGTTTACATGGAGAAATATTATAGGGTTTCAAATTATTTTTTTTTAAATGACAGCTACAATATCCATGTAAGGTGACAACGTACCTTTAGCCTTACGCTAAATCCGCAAGCTGGAGGACCACCCTTTGTTGTCTGTCCGCCACTGCTTATTCAGTATACTCGCAGCTAACCTCTATATCTAGAGGTTTTCTGCTCGATCCGCAACCTGAAGACGCGCCATACCGTGGTGACAGAAACCCACATTTCACGGTTTTAAAAACAAATTGAAGACTAAAATAAGGAAGCACAGCTCGTTCGAGAGAAAATTTGGTTTATTTATTTAGTTGATTTGTGCATACACTTTAAAGTTTATTCATTTACGTATGAAGATTGGTTCATCAGACTAGTTAATTAAATTATATTAAACTATAATTATATTAAATTATATCCAATGAGTACGATAATTATAATACAATTTCCAATTCTGCTGGAAATACCTTGAGCAGGAAGAGGAGTGATATAATACAAACGCTTG
Source organism: Thermobia domestica (assembly GCF_964235325.1). Lineage (NCBI taxonomy): Eukaryota > Metazoa > Arthropoda > Insecta > Zygentoma > Lepismatidae > Thermobia > Thermobia domestica. The sequence goes on from NC_137467.1 coordinate 19,430,433, forward strand.
ATTTGTCCATGTTTCCTTCGGGTTTTACCAGTTTCTGCAATGATGAAATACAGTTAATTTCAGTTAGATGAATGTATATTATTATACGTTCTTAGTAGTACCCATCATTATTGTCATTATCTTTGTAATTGTTAAAAGTATTCAGTCAAATTGACAGCTATACGACAAATCTCAATAAATCTCTTTATTTTCACTACTTTAACACAACTCACTAATTGTAGTTTTTGTTACGTATAAATGCGGGTAGAATACGAAGACTTAAAAAATCTGTGGAATTGCTTTGATATAATTTAAGTATTGCGAATAGGATTACAAATCTATATATCACAAGTATACGAAGAGAAGATTAGCCATGATTTTCCATACATTTATTTGATAATTTAGTTTATTGAACAGAAGCAGAGATTTAAATAATTGGAGATCGAACACGGACCGCCCTGATGGTAATAAATTCCTCAGAAACTAAGCTGCTGTTTCCTTTTCTCTTTTTCTTTGTCTGTGTTTCACTTTCTTTCTTTCTCTACTCCTCTTTGTTTCTGTTTCTTTCTTTTTCTCTATCTTTCTCTTTTTTCACCCTTTTTTCTCTTATTTCCTTCTCTTTTGTTCTCTCCCTCGTTTCCTTTATTTCTCTCTTTCTTCCTCTATTTCCTCTTTCTTTCTTTCTTTCTTTCTTTCTTTCTTTCTTTCTTTCTTTCTTTCTTTGTCTCTCTTTTCCCTTTCTCTTTTTCCTTTCTCTATTTTCTCCCTTTTCTTTCTTTTTCATTCTCTTAATTTATTTATCTCTTTCTCTATATCTTTTACCTCTTTTTCTCTATCTGTTTTCTCTATCTATCTTCCTTTGTTCGCTATCTTCTCTCTTTCCTATCTTTCTCCTGCATTTTATCTCTCTCTTCTTATATTTCCCTCTTTCTCCCTGTCTTTTTCTTTTTGTCTTTAACCTCTCTTTTTGTTTCTCATTCTTTCTCTTTCGTTCCTCTCTTCTTTTATTTCTCTCTTTCTCCATCTCATTTTCCCTCTTTTTTCTTTTATTTTTTCTTTCTCTCTCTTTCCCGTCTTTCTGTCTCTTTTTCTTTATTCTCTCTCTCTTTTTCTCTCTTTCTCTAGGTGTACGAAAACCAGATTTTGGAAACCGTCTTGAATGTACCTTTTGGCACAATTCTCGAGCAATTAAAAGCGTTGTCATATAATCGAAAAGTTAATGTGCTTGGTTCCTGGTAATAAACACAAGGTAAGAACCCCGGTGCAGAAAGCCAGAACTGACAGCAGTCTGATCCCGTGTGCTAACCACACATCACCTAACCAATAAATCCACTTCGCCACATAGAGAGCAGCATTTTCGTGTGCCGTAGTCACAACATCGAACCTTGAAAACTAAAAGGTGAAAGTTTGAAAAGTTGGTTAGTATCACTGAAGCTTTCAAGGTACGCTGAACATTTTTTTAGCATGGACTCACAGTGACTACGGACTCACAGTAACATATTTCTTCAAGCCTGACGGTTCCACGTTCTTGTCTGCCCTATAAGGTAGATATATATATTACTCCCGTGTACACCATCTACAACCCTCAATCTAGTTTTGAAAGATTTATGAAGAGCGTTGCGAAAAGACGCTTCACGAAAGTCGCTGGGGACCTACACAGAACTATATTTACTCTTGGGTCGAACTCTAGACTGCGCGCCAGACCCTTCCATCTTAGTGTGTCTTTTTCCACACATGTTGTGGCATGTTTTGTATATATATAGATATATATATCCAAAGAAGCGAATATATTCAGACAAGACAGAGAAGAAGATATATGATGTTTCTAAGAAACATATAACTTTTCGCCTTTGATGCTTTTCACAACACTTTTTTTTTTTTTTTTCAAGTCATATTTCATACTTTCCTTTGATCATGCGTGAAATCTTTGAGTGTTGGAAGAAAAACACAAAATGACATGAGATGGGAAGTAGAAAAATGGTATAAAGCGAAACGCTGGAAAAAGTATACGAATTTCTTTTTTCTTATTATTTCTTAACACTGTTACCTAGTCAGAGGCACAGATGGGACATTTTGGAACTGAGGTCACCTTGGCTTCTGCAGGCTAAGGTTCATTATTCTCACCGGAACTCGCGTTTACCAATTTTAATTAGGCTCCGCACTCCTGCTCGAAGACTTGTACTCGACTAGCGCCATCTCGCGTTCATTAATCTCGTGAATCATGTAATACTAATACAATATTAAAAGATCTCAGGTTTGGGTGAACTAGTGTTGTCCATGAGACTCATGAAATATTAACTTTCTTTCCATCGTTTTTACAGTTGGATGTACAGGGTGACTCATAATTATGTACAGGTGTTTCAAAGACTGTGGTAAAGAAACTAGCAACATAACTTGAACATAAATACATTGCTCTCTTACCTTTCCTTACAAGAATCTTAATCTCTGTTTCCTATGGCATGTTCCACTAATGCACCATCCAAGTCGGTACATACTTGGAGACGAAGAGTAACGTTTTGTCGCAAGCAGCTTGACAAACTAGGAATGGCCACAAAGTTCCGGTTCCGGCGGAACCGGTTCTTGGAGATCCGGTTTTCAGAACCGGTTCCGGACCTGGATCCGAAAACCCGGTTCCACAACCGGATCTTAGGAATCGGTTCCAGACCTGGATCCGAAAACCCAGTTCCGGAGCCGGATCTAAGGAACCCGTTCCAGGTCGGATCTGAAAACCCGGTACCAGAACAGGATCTTAGGTACCGGTTCCAGATCGGGATCTGAAAACCCGGTTCCAGAACCGGATCTTAGGAACCGGTTCCAGACCTTGATCCGAAAGCCCCCAAAGACCCGTAAAGGAGGCACAAAGTTCACCTTCGAAACACTGCAGTAGTAGGCCCCCCCGTATATCTCGCCGAGTCAGCAAAAATTTTTGTGACGTCATAGGTCAAAGGTCAATGACCTTGGCCTGGGGTCAATGACCTAGGGGTACATAGGACCACCCCCTCTAAAATTTGGCAGGGATACCATGGCCCACCCCCTAAATTTTGGCAGGGGTACATAGGACCACCCCCCCTTAAATTTTGGAAATTAACAAATCTAAAAATTTGGTATGGTAGCCTAGGACCATAGTATGTACCTCTATCAGTATTGGGGGTCTATGTCGTTCCCTTTCATGGGAAAAAAATTGCCAAAAATTCAAATTTCGGAGGTTTTTTACCTAATTTATCCCCTTTGATGAGGTGTTATTACCCTATATGGTTATATGGGCGTATACAGGGGTTTATTCCCTTTCATAAGACATGGGTATATTGATGCACCCCTTGAAAAATTTGGGAGGGGTACCTTGGCCCACCACCTAAATTTTGGAAATTGCCCAATTTAAACATTGGGTATTATAGTATAGGACCCTAATATGTATTATGATAAATTTGGATGGTCCACCTCGTTCCCTTTTAGGGGTACCAAATTGCCAAAATATAAACGTAAGCAATACGTAGTACCACGTGTTTGGTTTTGACCTAATTTATCCCCTTGGATGAGGTCCTATTACCTTATATGTTTATATGAGCGTATACAAGAGTCTATTACCTTTCATAAGACATGGGTATGTTGGTGCACCCCTTTAAAAATTTGGGAGGGGTACCTTGGCCCACCCCTTCAATTTTAGAAATTGCCCAATTTAAACATTTGGTATAATAGTATAGAACCCTAGTATGTATCACTATAAATTTGGGTGGTCCACCTCGTTCCCTTTCATGGGTACACAATTGCCAAATTTTAGTACAACCACGTGTTTGGTCTTTTGACCTAATTTATCACCTTTGATGAGGTGTTATTATCTTATATCGTTATATGGGCGTATACAGGGGTTCATTACCTTTCATAAGACATGGATATATTAATGCACCCCTTGAAAAATTTGGGAGGGGTACCTTGGACCACCCGTTAATTTTGGAAATTGCCCAATTTAAACATTTGGTATAATAGTATAGGACCCTAATATATATTACTATAACCTCGTTCCCTTTTAGGGGTACAAAATTGCCAAAATATAAACGTAAGCAATACGTTGTACCACGTGTTTCGTTTTTTTTTACCTAATTTATTCCATTGGATGAGGTCCTATTACCTTATATGTTATATGGTCACGTATGGGGATTCATTTCCTATCATAAGACATATGTACATTTGTGCACCCGGGAGGGGTACTTTGACCCACCCCTTTAATTTTGGAAATTGTCCCTTTTATATGTTTGGTATTATAGTATAGGACCCTAATATAAATTACTATAAATTTTGGTGGTTCACCTCGTTTCCTTTCATGGGTACGAAATTGCCAAATTTTAGTACAACCACGTGTTTGGTTTTGGCTCAATTTATCCCCTTGGATGAGGTCCTATTACCTTATATGGTTATATGGTCATGTATATATTGGTCCATTTCCTATTATAAGACATGGGTACATTGATGCACCCCGGGAGGGGTACCATGGCCAACCCCCTTAAATTTTGGAAATTTTCCAATTTGAGCATTCGGTATCATAGTACATGCCTCAACATGTATCATGATAAATTTGGGTGGTCCATCTTGTTCCCTTTCATGGGTAAAAATTGCTAAAATATAAACATAAGCAATATGTTGTACCATGTGTTTGGTTTTTGGCCCAATTTCTCCCCTTTGATGAGGTTCTATTACCTTCTATGGTTATATGGTCATGTATATGGGTTCATTTCCTATCATAAGACATGGGTACATTGACGCACCCTTTAAAAATTTGGGAGGGGTATCTTGGCTCATCCACTCGGTTTTAGAAATTGTTTAATATAAGCATTTGGTATCATAGTACAGGACTTCAATATGTACCGCTATAAATTTGGATGGTCCACATCGTTCCCTTTCATGGGTAAAGAACTACCAAAAATCAAATTTCGGAAGTTATTGACCCCTATTTAGCACGTTATATGGGTATGTACAGAGGTTTATTACCTTTATATATTTATGTTCCCTTTTAAATTTGGGAATTATCAAATAACAAAATTCGGTAAACGTTTTCTAGGACCCATTGGTATTCCTCTTATGACCAAATATTCAAAATTTAAAGGTTATTGACCGGCTTTATTATTGAATAAGTACAGGATTTATTACTTTTTCATAAGACACAGGTGTATTTGTGTACCAATCTTAAATTTTGGGAGGGGTACATTTCTTATTGTCATATCAATAATTGGTAATTGTTCTTAAAATTGGATAGTATCTCATTCATTGGGTAAATCATTGTCAAATATGAGTATGATCACGTGATCAGTTATTAACCTATGATGGGATTAGGAGTCCAGAACATTGGTACATTGAAACTCTGTAGGATAATTTGAGAATTGTCAAATGAAATTACGTCATTGGTTTTGATTATTCCCGCCCAATATAAACGTAAGCAAGACGTTGTACCACGTGATTGTCCTTGATGAGGTAGTGTACAGGGATTCATTTCCTTTGTTGTGGTACTTCTTAAGTTTGAGTACACACACTTTGAGAAAACAGTTGGTTCTACTCAGGTAAACAATTGACGGACATTATTGACCTTATTGAACATATAATGATATGATTAATTCTAAGACTTAGGTATATCAAGAGAAGTATTCTTTAAATTTGGGAATGGTGATAAACAGAATTTTAACATAAGGCGCGAAATTTGAAACAATACATTGAACTTTAGTCACAGCTTATAGTCTAAGATCATTGGTGGTGATTGATTTGAAATCTGATAGCTAACCTTATTGAATCTTATGACTCATAGACGAAAGGCAATACATGCTACATGTGGGGTGCAGAGGAGGTATCTGAGGAGGAATATGAGAAGTGGGGGAAATGACTATAATTAATTAATATTAATAAGATGGCTGAAGGCCCAGACATAGATACCTCTTACACACCAACTAATCGGTAGAGAGAAAAAAATAATAATAATAATAAAATAAATAAAAGAAAATAATTTGCCAAATAAAAATAATATGTTAAATTTTGGTGAACATGAGACTCTGAATTTCAAAGATATGTAGTTTTAATTCCAGGTGAATTTCCAAACAGATTACCCACACAACATGAAAGTTGCTGGTTTTCATGCCTTATGGGCTTCGCATACTCCCAGCAGCTGAAAGAGAAACAGGGTACATTTATAAATTTTTTTGCACATACCTTGGTTCTCCTGGAGAAGTTCAAGAAAGACGAAAGAGATCCTGGTAGAAACCATTTAATTTTTTTTTAAAGCACACGGGAAAACACACTGTACAAAATATCACTCACTAATGAATTTCTTTATACGATTAAAACAATTTTAAAGCGCTGAAATTTTTTTACTCTCTTAAGGCCTTTTGGTTTTACCGGATATTGTTCGTGCACGTAATCTTAGTGTTCTGTTGCATTTGTCGTCGTCATCAGCATCCTTGGTCCTTCCTGTAAGTCAGCATCCAACGTCGGCACACCTCTTCCCATTGGCATGCTCTCTTGCTTGTAGTTCTCCTCTGGTGGACTCTTCACCGTCTCACTGGACCTGCAGCAGCATGATGAGATGATCTCTGCTGGTCTCGAGAATCTTGCAGCCCCTGTCGCTGTCTCGCCTGGAGTTCTCGAGGTTACGGAATTAAATGGCCTGGCTGTTGATCAGCACTTGCATCCTGTTATAGCACAGACACTCGTAGCATCATGTTAGTGCGTTTATGAGTTCGCCTATGCGGTTGGTAATGGCACAGTTAATTACCGCGGCTCACACACATGTTGCAACAATAATAATAAATTAAAAAAAAAACACTTTCAATATGTAGATAAATGAAGATAAATACGAATATCTCTGTATTACTAGTTTGTCTAGCTAGCGAAGAGTTTACTAGCTAGAAAAAAGAAGTTTAATGTTTTTTTTTTAGCAAGTGCTCGCATCCAGAGCTGGTTTTGTATGAAAGTTTCATAAAGAAAAAAAAACTGTATGAAACTTATAATATTGCTAATATTGTTTTGAGTTTGAAGTAACACATGTAAACACAATTCATAGTTAACAGTTAACCAACTCTGTAAGATTGGCACAACACAAAACGCACTGTCCAAATGGACCGCCACGATAAGCACTATACAGCCGCTATATGCGTCCAGAGAAAACTACCTTGTCGCTTCGCGTTTTGAAAACCAACTTAACTGTCTCTGCCCTGCCAATTGTTTTTATATTTTTCCATTTCAGGACAAAAATATAGGCTCGCGCCTCATATACCAAGTTTTCTTATGACGGGGCAAGGAGACGTCAGGGGAATCAGAGAAGCGTGTTTAGCCACCCCTTGTGACCTACTTATTTCTTAAAACCACACTTTTTCACCTTTTAATTATCATTGTGATTTTCTGTAATGTTTAATCACGAAGTTGCTGCTATCACTTGAAAGTACAAACATGCAGCTTTCTAGTGATGCCTGTTAATTGATTTTTTTTATATTAAATTTGAATGAAAAAGCACTGTATAAACATTTGAAACTTTTAAAAATGACTGTCCTCTCTCACCCTTTCTTGTGTCCATCCCAGGGAGACACCTGGTGAGTGACTTCGAAAGGTTCCCACCTGTATGAGAGGGGTGAGAGGGGTTCTTTAAGCACTGATTTTTCTTGTTTATAATGTATATCAGCACAAGACTTGTTGAAACTCATTACAAAATGACTCTATAAGTAAAAATATGCATATATTGAAAATACCAAGTGCTGTCATCTGATAGTTAATAAGTTACAAATGAAAATTCTTTCTGTCGTCTTGTCCCTCCTGCAGGAGATGTCTGCTGGAACATGGTGGCATGGCTCTTACGTATCCTATTTCATTCACGTACTGTGGGAGCTACTACCTTTTTCAATATAAGCCTTTTATTTTACAATAATAAACGCTAAAACTAGCTACGACCTAATTTAGTAAACAAAAATCATAACGAATACATCAAGAGAACTTTAAACATATAAATAAAGACTTATGTGTGGAACATCTCTACACAAAGGGGGTGAAGACTGTTAACAGGAATAGCACCGAATCATAGCTTCTCAAGTATAGTTTGAAATTAGGTGCTCGCTGCGCCAGCAAGAGACGTCCGTTTGTATACAGACGCCTGCATACTAATATGTGCGACTTGTGGGCGTGGTTTGCAAAAGTCACACGTCTTTGTATTCTCTGTTTCGACGTGTACATGCTAGGTTCCAGCTCCTTCATGTAACAATAGATTTTTCGGGCACTCCGGCACCGGACGGAAATGTTACTTCCTCACGCAGAAAAGACTAAATATAAGAATCCATATCTTGACATATACTCCATGTGCCTGGGTACGTTTATAAACAGAAAAGTTAGATGGATACTATGCTTTACTGTCCTCTTCCAGACCACCTAGCTTTTGCGTTCACACAAAGACTCTGCTTTGAAACTATTTTTTTTTTTTTTTTTTTTTTTTTTTTTTTTTTTTTACTCTACGTTCTTCCAGAACGAGATACTGAAGCTTGGATTCTCTTCAAAATACATGATACATACGATTAATATTTAAATGAACACTGAATATACATAATTATATGCTTCACCTCACGATAAATAACATAATAATATATATAAACAAATTTAAATCTGATTAATGATTCCACACCTAATCCTTTATTTTAAAAATTAAATGTAAATATAACACGAAAATTTAAATATCCCATATGCAAATAGGGCAAAAAGTTGATATGTAAAATAGGTATATGTATGCACTGTACATACTATCCCCCTTCAGAGAAGATGCAAAGTTATTTATATAAACGTTGCAGATTCTTAAAGGAGTGAATAGTTCAACATAATATTAATGCATAAAAACATAAACACTAGATATAAACAAACACTGAAAATCTAAATGCACGAAAAGAGAAGCAAAAATACAGCACTACCTAACAACAATATAGATATATATGTACACAAAGATAATGATCTTTCTCTCGGTCACCTTTTCTGAGGTGCTCGCTCGAGAGGAAGAAGGAAGTTCCTTCAGGTAAACAGCTGACTGCCTTCTTTTTTTTTTTTTCTTACTCAGGCTGGCCTGTAGCACCCTGCTGTGCTGTACTTCCACGTTCCACATACTTCTTTTTTTTTTTTTCATAGGAGCTGAAAAGGGCGGAAAGAGTATTTCTGAGTATTTCGTGCTGAATGTTCTCAAAGGTTTGCAGTTTTCTTCTAAGCTATACGGTTCATGGACGTTTTGCGATCTTTTAACTGACACATTTTTCTTCATTTTCTTTGGCGACTTTTCTATGGCCTCAGGCGAAAGTTCATAGCCTAACACTCTAGTTTTCTGTCTAGCGAATTGACACGCGCAATTTGCCATCCTTCTTTGGCACTACTACCAACGGGTTAGTATATGAAGTAGGAAATTTTTTCACTATATTCCATGCCACCCACCGATTTATGGTGTTGGTCACCTGGGTCTTATGCTTCAGTGCATATGGATACATCCTAGCTTTTAGGGGCCTGTCATCTGTGACCTCGATGGTGTGTTCGTAGTTCTTAATGCATCCGGGCTTTTCGTCAAATATCTCCCTATGCTTGTAGAGCACTTCGTATAACTCTCTTTTCTCATCCCCAGTCAATTCGGTATACTTTTCGACATGCTCACGAATCTCTGATGGTGTAGCCTGAGTTCGAACTTTCTTCCACTCTTGGGGCGAGTATACTACATTCGCCAGTTCAGCGGTGGTTGGGAATATTCCATCATCCAACCTCGTGCGCAGTGCTGTCGACTCCATCTGGCGACATTCTCCTGCATTAAGCAATTCCAGCTGAACGTTAGTATGCGGTCCTCGACTCGACACGCACATACTACTTAGACCGGGATTATATAAATCTACCGTCTCGTCATCGAACTCCCAGGTTAATTTTCTTATTATCAATTCATCTTCTTCAATTTGAATATCTCGAAAAGAAACCTCTGTTCTGTGGGGATGGTTAAGCTGCAACATATTCTCTTCATAATTTAAAATCGCTCTACTTTCTGAAAAGAATTGTGAGCCCAAAATTAGATCTCTGTTTAGCCCTTTCACGATTATTCCAGTTGTATAATAATCTCTACCATCGATCTCTATCTCCAACATCGCTTGTCCCAGAATCGAGGCTATTGATTTACCAAAAGCTGAAGTAACCCTAATATTGGTGGACTTAATGAAAGCTGGTGGGGGCTTGCGCTCCTTCACGCGTTCCCACAGAGACTGCGACAAAGCGCTGATGGTCGCTCCAGTGTCCAACAATGCCATTATCTTCTCCCCAAACAAAACAATTTCTACTTCCGGCAAAACAATTACATTGTTTGAGGGTAAATTCCCAGTACTAGAGTCAAGGAGATCACGAAATATCGCGTTCGTCTCATCAAATTTTTTTCTATCCAAACTAATTCTTTTCCCATCTTTTAACAATAAACAAATTTCCGGTTGACGAACGTCGGTATTTTCTTCATGGGCAAAGTGTTTTTTACTAATTATTTCATCACACTTCTTACAATTATCAATCTCTACAATTTCTACATTATTTTCAGCTTCCTTAACTGTTGTTTCACAGTTTTCGCTGTGTGTGTCACATAATATATTTCTATTACGCACGTCCTCAGAATTTAGATTTGCAAGCTCAGAATGAATATTCAGACAATACTCTTCCCTAACGCTTTTCTGAAGAGGTGCGAGGAAACCTCAGTTTCTCGCATTGTTCGGGCTGTTAGATCTCGAATGACCACGAGACGGCTGAGATCTCGACTGCTGAGCAGCCCTTTGCTCTTGTACATGCAGTTCATTGATCTCCTGCGCATAGTCACTTCTATTTCCTGTGTTGTTGTTGTAGTTCCGACCTACATTCCGGCCACGCCTCTGACCTCTACGACCACCGTTAGCTCCCCTAGACGCCCTGCTGTCTCGACGCTGCATACCGCTGCCGCGCTGTTGCCAACTTTCTCCTTCTCTCTCATTATTGTCAGCATTATGCGGTGTGCCTCTGCTACCCCTCTGTTGATAAGGCCCATTATTCCTATGTTGCCTTCTGTTTACTCGTGAGGGATTACTCGGCCTATTGTTTCTCGGAGGAGGGGGTGACTGCCTTCTCTCCCCTTCTTCAACTGCCAACATGTTAATTCCCCTCCTGCTGTTACCACTCGGGGGCTGATACGTACTCTGGAGTTCACCAACGATTCCCAGTAACTCCTCAATAGTACGTGGCTTCGAGGATACAATGCAGCGGTAAATGGAAAATGGAAGCTGCCGTGGAAGGACTTTAAGTAACACCTGTTGTGGTAAGGGTGGGTCCAATATGCTGTTCGTATGGAGCAGCTCGAGCAAATACTCGGTCGGTTTTTTGTTTCCCCGTGTCTCGAAACGAGATGTCAATATTGAAGCACGAAGGTTAGCTAGTTTCTCCTCGCTAAGGTAGGTCTCGCGAAATTGAGTAACTAGTTCTTGGTAAGTCCGGCACTTCACTGACGTCACCTGATACCATCTACGCGAGATGCCCTTAAAACACCTCGTGGTGAAGGCTAAACGTCGCTCTTCTGGTACGCCAGTGAGCTCAAAATAACTGTCTAATTCTAACAGGAAGTTATGCGTCTGGACCTCGGTCTCAGTACCATCAAACGTTGGAAGAGACAAATCTCGATGCAGAAACCCTAAAGCTGACGCAATCTGGCACGGCTGTGGTCCTGGGTTCGTTGGGAAGGCAGTGTGTTCACTCGAACTCTCCTGTCTCGAAATTTCCGACGTCTGTCTCGCGTTACTTGGACCGGCTACAGGAGACTCGGCTCTCGTATTCGAGACAGAGGCTGAGACATTCTCGTCACTACTTCTCTCCCTGACAGAATCACGCAACAGTTCTAACTGTTCTTCCCAGCGTAACTCGGCCCGTCTCAGCTTGGACTGCAGCTGGCCTACAGAGCTCTCCACACCATCTAATCTGCCTGTCAAATTTCCAACATGTTCTTTTACGCCCTGCACTTGATTGTTTACTTCAGTGACGTTTTCACCTACTTTCTCTACCTCACTATTCAAATAGTTTACTTCGCGATCTACCTTTGCGAGGTCTGAACTAAGAGCTTCTGTCACTTCTTCAATTCTATTACCCGCATTTATCTCTAACTGACGAACTCGTTCATCCGTCTCCTGAATCGAGTCCTTCAGCTCTTGACAGGACGCAGTGATTCTCGTGTCCAGGTTGCCCGCAGTAGAAGTAATCTTAGCCTCGAGTTCCTGGACATTTTGCATTAACACTTGCCTTATACTAACTGTTATTTCCTTCTCTACGGTATCTAATCTTTCTAATAGTTTCTGGCTAGCCTGCTCCTGTTTCTTTTCCTGATTTTCTAGCTTCTCTGAAATTCCCTTCAACATTGTCATTAGTGATATGAGACACGGGTCGGTCGTGATACCTGTGACTTGCGCGGAGGTACTCGGAACAGGTTCCCTTATATGCTCCGGTTCAGTGATCCTAACATCGTTCTCAGTGTGTACCACTACTGCTTCTACTTCCTGCCCTGGAGAAGTCTGGGCAGTGCTAGCGCGATCTTCAGAACGTGATTCTAAATTTTCGCCAAACTCTCCTAACTGGTTAAAGTTTTCTCCCGCGAACTCTTCCATTTTTCTAGTTTGACTTCGCGTCAATACCATTAAAATACAAACAAAGATTTCAAAACTCTAAGTGTCCTAACTGCTCTAAATAATTGAATTGGATCCCCCTTCAAAATTGTAAACAAATCATATACCTTTCTTAATTACACACAAAAACAAAAAATTAAAGAAAAACACACAACAAAATAAACACATTAAATTCTCTTGATGTCTCTGCGCGTCAAAAATGTAAATAAAATTAAACTGATCCGCGGAAGGCTTATATTGACAGCATGAACATTGTGGGTAATCCCTTCGGTTGCTTGTGGCTTCATTCAAAGCAATATCCATAGAAAGAAAAACAAAATGAAGTTACTTTTTACACGCCACCAAGCTTCTTAGCAAAACAAAGATACACGGGGAATAACATTTCACCTGGAGTGAACGGGCCCCACGCGCCGGGAATGCCACGTTTTGTGGGGTGCAGAGGAGGTATCTGAGGAGGAATATGAGAAGTGGGGGAAATGACTATAATTAATTAATATTAATAAGATGGCTGAAGGCCCAGACATAGATACCTCTTACACACCAACTAATCGGTAGAGAGAAAAAAATAATAATAATAATAAAATAAATAAAAGAAAATAATTTGCCAAATAAAAATAATATGTTAAATTTTGGTGAACATGAGACTCTGAATTTCAAAGATATGTAGTTTTAATTCCAGGTGAATTTCCAAACAGATTACCCACACAACATGAAAGTTGCTGGTTTTCATGCCTTATGGGCTTCGCATACTCCCAGCAGCTGAAAGAGAAACAGGGTACATTTATAAATTTTTTTGCACATACCTTGGTTCTCCTGGAGAAGTTCAAGAAAGACGAAAGAGATCCTGGTAGAAACCATTTAATTTTTTTTTTAAAGCACACGGGAAAACACACTGTACAAAATATCACTCACTAATGAATTTCTTTATACGATTAAAACAATTTTAAAGCGCTGAAATTTTTTTACTCTCTTAAGGCCTTTTGGTTTTACCGGATATTGTTCGTGCACGTAATCTTAGTGTTCTGTTGCATTTGTCGTCGTCATCAGCATCCTTGGTCCTTCCTGTAAGTCAGCATCCAACGTCGGCACACCTCTTCCCATTGGCATGCTCTCTTGCTTGTAGTTCTCCTCTGGTGGACTCTTCACCGTCTCACTGGACCTGCAGCAGCATGATGAGATGATCTCTGCTGGTCTCGAGAATCTTGCAGCCCCTGTCGCTGTCTCGCCTGGAGTTCTCGAGGTTACGGAATTAAATGGCCTGGCTGTTGATCAGCACTTGCATCCTGTTATAGCACAGACACTCGTAGCATCATGTTAGTGCGTTTATGAGTTCGCCTATGCGGTTGGTAATGGCACAGTTAATTACCGCGGCTCACACACATGTTGCAACAATAATAATAAATTAAAAAAAAAACACTTTCAATATGTAGATAAATGAAGATAAATACGAATATCTCTGTATTACTAGTTTGTCTAGCTAGCGAAGAGTTTACTAGCTAGAAAAAAGAAGTTTAATGTTTTTTTTTTTTTAGCAAGTGCTCGCGTCCAGAGCTGGTTTTGTATGAAAGTTTCATAAAGAAAAAAAAACTGTATGAAACTTATAATATTGCTAATATTGTTTTGAGTTTGAAGTAACACATGTAAACACAATTCATAGTTAACAGTTAACCAACTCTGTAAGATTGGCACAACACAAAACGCACTGTCCAAATGGACCGCCACGATAAGCACTATACAGCCGCTATATGCGTCCAGAGAAAACTACCTTGTCGCTTCGCGTTTTGAAAACCAACTTAACTGTCTCTGCCCTGCCAATTGTTTTTATATTTTTCCATTTCAGGACAAAAATATAGGCTCGCGCCTCATATACCAAGTTTTCTTATGACGGGGCAAGGAGACGTCAGGGGAATCAGAGAAGCGTGTTTAGCCACCCCTTGTGACCTACTTATTTCTTAAAACCACACTTTTTCACCTTTTAATTATCATTGTGATTTTCTGTAATGTTTAATCACGAAGTTGCTGCTATCACTTGAAAGTACAAACATGCAGCTTTCTAGTGATGCCTGTTAATTGATTTTTTTTATATTAAATTTGAATGAAAAAGCACTGTATAAACATTTGAAACTTTTAAAAATGACTGTCCTCTCTCACCCTTTCTTGTGTCCATCCCAGGGAGACACCTGGTGAGTGACTTCGAAAGGTTCCCACCTGTATGAGAGGGGTGAGAGGGGTTCTTTAAGCACTGATTTTTCTTGTTTATAATGTATATCAGCACAAGACTTGTTGAAACTCATTACAAAATGACTCTATAAGTAAAAATATGCATATATTGAAAATACCAAGTGCTGTCATCTGATAGTTAATAAGTTACAAATGAAAATTCTTTCTGTCGTCTTGTCCCTCCTGCAGGAGATGTCTGCTGGAACATGGTGGCATGGCTCTTACGTATCCTATTTCATTCACGTACTGTGGGAGCTACTACCTTTTTCAATATAAGCCTTTTATTTTACAATAATAAACGCTAAAACTAGCTACGACCTAATTTAGTAAACAAAAATCATAACGAATACATCAAGAGAACTTTAAACATATAAATAAAGACTTATGTGTGGAACATCTCTACACAAAGGGGGTGAAGACTGTTAACAGGAATAGCACCGAATCATAGCTTCTCAAGTATAGTTTGAAATTAGGTGCTCGCTGCGCCAGCAAGAGACGTCCGTTTGTATACAGACGCCTGCATACTAATATGTGCGACTTGTGGGCGTGGTTTGCAAAAGTCACACGTCTTTGTATTCTCTGTTTCGACGTGTACATGCTAGGTTCCAGCTCCTTCATGTAACAATAGATTTTTCGGGCACTCCGGCACCGGACGGAAATGTTACTTCCTCACGCAGAAAAGACTAAATATAAGAATCCATATCTTGACATATACTCCATGTGCCTGGGTACGTTTATAAACAGAAAAGTTAGATGGATACTATGCTTTACTGTCCTCTTCCAGACCACCTAGCTTTTGCGTTCACACAAAGACTCTGCTTTGAAACTATTCTTTTTTTTTTTTTTTTTTTTTTACTCTACGTTCTTCCAGAACGAGATACTGAAGCTTGGATTCTCTTCAAAATACATGATACATACGATTAATATTTAAATGAACACTGAATATACATAATTATATGCTTCACCTCACGATAAATAACATAATAATATATATAAACAAATTTAAATCTGATTAATGATTCCACACCTAATCCTTTATTTTAAAAATTAAATGTAAATATAACACGAAAATTTAAATATCCCATATGCAAATAGGGCAAAAAGTTGATATGTAAAATAGGTATATGTATGCACTGTACATACAACAGTTTGAAATTTAATCATAAGGTGATGTAATCTGACACTAGCAAAGTTATTGTTAATGCAATTTGATTGGCTGATCACTATCTTTCCTGCAATCTGATTGGTTGATCACTATCTTTCGTGCAATCTGATTGGTTGATGATTTTCAAATCTTTGCTGCATTCAGTTTTAAGTTTTGTTTAACATTTAAAAATCTTGGTTTCGTTCAACATTTTGCACTCACTGATAAATATGATCAAAACCGTTTATTTGTTAATCGAATAGTTAAAAACCGGATAAAGTTTGACGGTTAACCGTGAAACGTAAAATTTTTTGAAACTTTTTGTTTGAAAATTCTTGCTTTCAAATTTTTGTTTGAATTTTTTGTTTCAGAATTTTATTTGAAATTTTTTTGACAACTTTTGTTTCAAATTTTTTTGTTTAAAAATTTTTCGTTTGAAATTTTAAAAAAAATTCGTTTCAAAATTTTGTTTAAAATTTTTTTTCAAATTTTTTCGTTTCCAAATTTTTTGTTTGAAATTTTTTCGTTTGAAAATTTTGTTTGAATTTTTTTCGTTTGAAATTTTTTTGTTTGAATTTTTTTTTCGTTTTTAAGTTTTTTCGTTTCAATTTTTTTTTTCAAACTTTTGTTTCAAAGATTTTTGTTTGTAAACTTTTTTGTTTCAAATTTTGGTTTGACATTTTTTAAGTTTGTGCACTCATTAGTAAAGAACCGGAACTGTTTAGAGCAAAAATCTTTGACAACATTGTGGTGCAATAGTACACGTCAGAATATGGGGCTGTACTTGAAATGAAAAAACACAAATCATTGAAATGGGTCATTTTATTACATTCCACATAAATCCATACCAGATAGTGGTTCTGGATATTGTCGATACAATGTATTTTGAACTTCTTGCACTAGTTTGTCTTTAGCATATAATTTTAATTCCAATTGAAGTCTTTTAAGGTCTATTGCAATATCAATTGGTGGAAACTCAATGCCCATTTGATCACAAATAAACTGTTTATCAATACAGGTATGCACCCACGAACGATGTTGACAACCATCACAGCATCTAGATACATGTTGTACAATATGCATGACACATTTTTCAAAATAGTACTTTTTCAGGAATATACTTGTTTTGTTGCACACTTCCACTGAATGTTTCACACACTGAAATACGTTGATAAATTTGTTCCACTCTGTTTCCGTTAGATACACCATGTTGCGAGGGACATGGAATGTACTCTTTTTACGTAACAGCACCATCTTTTCTTCGAGGACTGTACGCAACACCACTTCATGATTTGAGCCTAATGATTTGACTATGGTCACATTTAGCTCATCATGAAAATAGTCATTTATTTGATCGATTCGTGAACATAATATTTGCCATTCTTCACAGGTCAGTTGTACACCAAATTGTTCCGCTTTGCCCAATCGAATCACTGGTTCAAATGTTCTAGCACTGATACCAATTATCACATGTTTTGTTTGAAATATATTTATTGAATAATAGCTTGCGAAGATGAACTCTTTATCGTTAGAAGTACACATCTTTCCTCCTGAAAAGCACTTGCTCAAGTGATTTCGTGGGATGGCAGTGTATTGGTTGATTTATAGAACTACGGCTGACGTCATTGGAAAGGAATGTGCTGACGTTTGAATTCATGATTTCATCACAGTTCCTGACGTGATCCTGACAAACGAAATTCATACAACTATGTCTGACGTCAAAGGAATGTGCTGACGTTTGAATTCATGATTTCATCACAATTGTTGACGAATCTGGCTGTGTACTAAATTCAAATTGATGATTTCGATCCAAGAATCCTTTGTAACACAAAGATACAGATCCAGTATTTAAGAAACGTAACAGTTCTTCTTGTTTTGATGCTTCCATGGGTAAATATCTTGCTGGTAAAATTATATTCTTATCATTTTCAAGCTTCACTACGATTCTTAATCCAAACTTTGTAGGGATCATTTAGCTAGCTAAGATTCTATAAGGTACATTCTGGTGTAAATCAGTAATCTTGGTAAATGATTTCATCACATCACGTGTTGAGAAACTGCAGACAAGTAGCCATGATGATGTTATCATGAATACTAACTCGAACGATACTTATATATAATGCAAAACTGGAAATTTAAGGGGTGGGCCAAGGTACCCCTCCCGGGGAGTTGCTAACGTCATGCTGACCAACCAAATTCATACAACTATGTCTGACGTCAAAGGAATGTGCTGACGTTTGAATTCATGATTTCATCGCAATTGCTGACGAATCCGGCTGTGTACTAAATTCAAATTGATGACTTCGACCCAAGAATCCTTTGTAACATAAAGATACAGATCCAGTATTTAAGAAACGCAGCAGTTCTTCTTGTTTTGATGCTAGACAAACTAGTGCAAGAAGTTCAAAATACATTGTATCGACAATATCCAGAACCACTATCTGGTATGGATGTATGTGGAATGTAATAAAATAATCCATTTCAATGATTTGTGTTTTTTCATTTCAAGTACAGCCCCATATTCTGACGTGTACTATTGCACCACAATGTTGTCAAAGATTTTTGCTCTAAACAGTTCCGGTTCTTTACTAATGAGTGCACAAACTTAAAAAATGTCAAACCAAAATTTGAAACAAAAAAGTTTACAAACAAAAATCTTTGAAACAAAAGTTTGAAAAAAAATTTGAAACGAAAAAACTTGGAAACGAAAAAAAAATTCAAACAAAAAATTTCAAACGAAAAAAATTCAAACAAAATTTTCAAACGAAAAAATTTCAAACAAAAAATTTGGAAACGAAAAAATTTGAAAAAAAATTTAAACAAAATTTTGAAACGATTTTTTTTTAAATTTCAAACGAAAAATTTTTAAACAAAAAAATTTGAAACAAAAGTTGTCAAAAAAATTTCAAATAAAATTCTGAAACAAAAAATTCAAACAAAAATTTGAAAGCAAGAATTTTCAAACAAAAAGTTTCAAAAAATTTTACGTTTCACGGTTAACCGTCAAACTTTATCCGGTTTTTAACTATTCGATTAACAAATAAACGGTTTTGATCATATTTATCAGTGAGTGCAAAATGTTGAACGAAACCAAGATTTTTAAATGTTAAACAAAACTTAAAACTGAATGCAGCAAAGATTTGAAAATCATCAACCAATCAGATTGCACGAAAGATAGTGATCAACCAATCAGATTGCAGGAAAGATAGTGATCAGCCAATCAAATTGCATTAACAATAACTTTGCTAGTGTCAGATTACATCACCTTATGATTAAATTTCAAACTGTTGTAGCATGTATTGCCTTTCGTCTATGAGTCATAAGATTCAATAAGGTTAGCTATCAGATTTCAAATCAATCACCACCAATGATCTTAGACTATGAGCTGTGACTAAAGTTCAATGTATTGTTTCAAATTTCGCGCCTTATGTTAAAATTCTGTTTATCACCATTCCCAAATTTAAAGAATACTTCTCTTGATATACCTAAGTCTTAGAATTAATCATATCATTATATGTTCAATAAGGTCAATAATGTCCGTCAATTGTTTACCTGAGTAGAACCAACTGTTTTCTCAAAGTGTGTGTACTCAAACTTAAGAAGTACCACAACAAAGGAAATGAATCCCTGTACACTACCTCATCAAGGACAATCACGTGGTACAACGTCTTGCTTACGTTTATATTGGGCGGGAATAATCAAAACCAATGACGTAATTTCATTTGACAATTCTCAAATTATCCTACAGAGTTTCAATGTACCAATGTTCTGGACTCCTAATCCCATCATAGGTTAATAACTGATCACGTGATCATACTCATATTTGACAATGATTTACCCAATGAATGAGATACTATCCAATTTTAAGAACAATTACCAATTATTGATATGACAATAAGAAATGTACCCCTCCCAAAATTTAAGATTGGTACACAAATACACCTGTGTCTTATGAAAAAGTAATAAATCCTGTACTTATTCAATAATAAAGCCGGTCAATAACCTTTAAATTTTGAATATTTGGTCATAAGAGGAATACCAATGGGTCCTAGAAAACGTTTACCGAATTTTGTTATTTGATAATTCCCAAATTTAAAAGGGAACATAAATATATAAAGGTAATAAACCTCTGTACATACCCATATAACGTGCTAAATAGGGGTCAATAACTTCCGAAATTTGATTTTTGGTAGTTCTTTACCCATGAAAGGGAACGATGTGGACCATCCAAATTTATAGCGGTACATATTGAAGTCCTGTACTATGATACCAAATGCTTATATTAAACAATTTCTAAAACCGAGTGGATGAGCCAAGATACCCCTCCCAAATTTTTAAAGGGTGCGTCAATGTACCCATGTCTTATGATAGGAAATGAACCCATATACATGACCATATAACCATAGAAGGTAATAGAACCTCATCAAAGGGGAGAAATTGGGCCAAAAACCAAACACATGGTACAACATATTGCTTATGTTTATATTTTAGCAATTTTTACCCATGAAAGGGAACAAGATGGACCACCCAAATTTATCATGATACATGTTGAGGCATGTACTATGATACCGAATGCTCAAATTGGAAAATTTCCAAAATTTAAGGGGGTTGGCCATGGTACCCCTCCCGGGGTGCATCAATGTACCCATGTCTTATAATAGGAAATGGACCAATATATACATGACCATATAACCATATAAGGTAATAGGACCTCATCCAAGGGGATAAATTGAGCCAAAACCAAACACGTGGTTGTACTAAAATTTGGCAATTTCGTACCCATGAAAGGAAACGAGGTGAACCACCAAAATTTATAGTAATTTATATTAGGGTCCTATACTATAATACCAAACATATAAAAGGGACAATTTCCAAAATTAAAGGGGTGGGTCAAAGTACCCCTCCCGGGTGCACAAATGTACATATGTCTTATGATAGGAAATGAATCCCCATACGTGACCATATAACATATAAGGTAATAGGACCTCATCCAATGGAATAAATTAGGTAAAAAAAACGAAACACGTGGTACAACGTATTGCTTACGTTTATATTTTGGCAATTTTGTACCCCTAAAAGGGAACGAGGTTATAGTAATATATATTAGGGTCCTATACTATTATACCAAATGTTTAAATTGGGCAATTTCCAAAATTAACGGGTGGTCCAAGGTACCCCTCCCAAATTTTTCAAGGGGTGCATTAATATATCCATGTCTTATGAAAGGTAATGAACCCCTGTATACGCCCATATAACGATATAAGATAATAACACCTCATCAAAGGTGATAAATTAGGTCAAAAGACCAAACACGTGGTTGTACTAAAATTTGGCAATTGTGTACCCATGAAAGGGAACGAGGTGGACCACCCAAATTTATAGTGATACATACTAGGGTTCTATACTATTATACCAAATGTTTAAATTGGGCAATTTCTAAAATTGAAGGGGTGGGCCAAGGTACCCCTCCCAAATTTTTAAAGGGGTGCACCAATATACCCATGTCTTATGAAAGGTAATAGACTCTTGTATACGCTCATATAAACATATAAGGTAATAGGACCTCATCCAAGGGGATAAATTAGGTCAAAACCAAACACGTGGTACTACGTATTGCTTACGTTTATATTTTGGCAATTTGGTACCCCTAAAAGGGAACGAGGTGGACCATCCAAATTTATCATAATACATATTAGGGTCCTATACTATAATACCCAATGTTTAAATTGGGCAATTTCCAAAATTTAGGTGGTGGGCCAAGGTACCCCTCCCAAATTTTTCAAGGGGTGCATCAATATACCCATGTCTTATGAAAGGGAATAAACCCCTGTATACGCCCATATAACCATATAGGGTAATAACACCTCATCAAAGGGGATAAATTAGGTAAAAAACCTCCGAAATTTGAATTTTTGGCAATTTTTTTCCCATGAAAGGGAACGACATAGAC
Organism: Thermobia domestica; assembly: GCF_964235325.1. Lineage (NCBI taxonomy): Eukaryota > Metazoa > Arthropoda > Insecta > Zygentoma > Lepismatidae > Thermobia > Thermobia domestica. Next base: position 19,452,376 of record NC_137467.1, read on the forward strand.
CCCCAATACTGATAGAGGTACATACTATGGTCCTAGGCTACCATACCAAATTTTTAGATTTGTTAATTTCCAAAATTTAAGGGGGGGTGGTCCTATGTACCCCTGCCAAAATTTAGGGGGTGGGCCATGGTATCCCTGCCAAATTTTAGAGGGGGTGGTCCTATGTACCCCTAGGTCATTGACCCCAGGCCAAGGTCATTGACCTTTGACCTATGACGTCACAAAAATTTTTGCTGACTCGGCGAGATATACGGGGGGCCTACTACTACTGCAAAGAGGACCATGCGCTTGTGCCCTTCCCGCCCAGACCCGCTTGTGCCCCCCTCCAGAAAAAAATTTGCTCCACCAGTTTGTGTTTAGCCAAATGAGTTGGCCAATTTACCTGTTTAGCCAATGAGTTTGCCAGTTACCCAGTTTATTTCGCCAAATAAGACAAGCGGCCGCCGCCTGGGCGCCTGCCTGTCGATTTCACCATTTCATCTAGCACATTGTTCACAGACTGCCAGCAGCTCGGGTTTAGCGTAGGGATGGTCACAAATTTTCAGTTCCAGCGGAACCGAGGAACCGGTTCTTGAAGATCCGGTTTTCGGAACCGGTACAAGACCTGGATCCGAAAAGCTGGTTCCGGAACCGGATCTTCTAGATCCGGATCCGTTCAGATCCGAAAAGCGGTTCCACCAGAAACCGGTTCTGGCCATCCCTATGACAAACCCGTACTGGTATCCTGTGGAACTCTTCTGTAATAGCTTCCCGTAGTTCGGCCAAATTGAGTATTTGATATTGAAATAATTACTTTGTCCTTTAAAACACCCATAAGAAAAAGTCAGATGGTTTCAAATCGGGAGATCGAGCTGATCACTCTACAGACCCAGGTCGACCGATCAGCGGTTCGAGAATGTTTCGTTCAGCCACTCTTACACTGGTATGACATCGTGTGGCGGTGTTTCATCTTGCTGCCACTACAGGTTATCCCCACTCTCAGGCTACATAATGTTGCCATATCGAAACTTTTTGTTCCGAAGTACTGTAGTTAGCCAAACATATACATAATTATGGGCTACCCTGTATATATTTACAAAGTTGTCTGCTGTAAATTTCACTGAGCTAATGAACTTAATATTAAGTATTCTGCTTGTTTGGAGGTCCTGTGATAGTTCCCTTTTAAATTCTTTCTTAGGTTCGGAACTGGAAATGTTTCTTCCATGTTTCTCGATCTTCAGCTTTCTCTTTAAACTCACAATATTTCTATATTTCAAAACATCGATCAGTTGTGTTCTTCCGCGTATTCATCACTTTCCTTCCATCTTTCCCTCCGTGGCGATAAGAACACAATTTCTTCCACTCGTGGTCTCTTCTCTCCCCTTAAAAGTTAATACAACTATTCCTAAACAACATCAATGTGTATCACACAGGCATCTTTCGTAACGATTTGCATCAACTCTACATGATTTTTTTTATTTAGTTTGCGATAATTGCCATGTAACAGTTATAATTACTTTCTTTTGTATTTCTTGCGCTGCGTTGCTGTACATACAATTTTGCAAAAACTTGTACGGAATGACTCCCTAGTGAACATTTATCATAATACAAAATGATTCCATGTAGGGATCATATTGATAAACATAAACATTACGTCTCTTCGTGGAAATAGTATCCCTATAGGCTCTGCAATTTTATTATCTTGGTGCCTGCTCACTAACTGCATACAGATTTATAATATCCCTGGAAGCTTATCTATATAAACAAATATGAAATATACGTTTAACAATTACATAATTTTTTTTAAGATGTTGGCTCGATTCCTAAGTGGGTGGGGAATCGAGCTCCGCATTAGAACTACGTGTATAACTGTCCCGAAGTTTTCAAAAATTCAGCTTCTAATTGGTGAAAAAGACAGTTTCTGTATTTTCGAATTTGCGTGTCGCACTTTCAAAAGAAAACGGATGGACCATTTCAAATGAAGTTTTGAACGTAATAGATCTTCCAAGTAGCGTTGTCTTTCCTTAATTCTTTGGGAAGTGCTGCTCTCTGGTGACCGCACAGGAAAATATTTGCACTTACTTTATATTACAATATTATATGTATGGTTGGGTTACTTCAACTGCTTTCACTGCACAATACTTCGCGGCATTCAATAGCAAACGTGACTTTATTTATAATTGTTTTTCTTTATGTAGATATCCTTAACAGTAGTCATAAAAGAATTAAGAATTCAAAGGGTACGGGAGGGCAAAAAACTTAAAGTACCTCTAGGGGAAAACGGGGTAATGGCACGCTGTGTATAATTGCACGCATCCTTGTTTACAAAGAAGCAGAAGAAAGAGAAGACCTGCATGGTGCTCAACCTTACCAACAACGTGGCCAACGAACTTCACTTGAGTGGGAGAGCGCTGCGGAGTATGACCATATATTGAAAATCTGTATTTTTCTTCAAAAATAATCACCTGTTTTCTTTAGTGATTAAGTTCAAACTTACTTCTGGGGTACGGTATTTTTGTAGTCAATATGTATGAATAGTCAATTTAGAATAAATATAAGGTTAGTAATTTGTTATAATATTTTCGCATGCCAGTCAAGAACCAAAAAAATCAAGATGGCCTGATTTGGGGTAATAGCACGCATGAACACCAGTGACGACGCCAGCTTTAAGTTCCTAGGGGGGCAAAGGAGGGGCAGATATATTTTCGGGGGGGCGGCTATTTTCCACACCAAAAATGGCATTTATTATGTTTGACTTACTTTACATTGTGTATTTCGTTGTTGTTTTTATATTAGGCCTATATGATAAACATATTTCAAGTAAAATTTGTAACTAACAAATAAGTAATGTCTGCATATGAAATATTTTTCAATGCAACTTTTGAAACCTAAATTGAATTACTTTCGCGTTTGCTACAAGTAACAAGTTCGTCTAGTACTATATGCTACGTATATATATATATATATATATATATATATATATATATATATATATATATATATATAATTTACGAGGGGCTGCTGAAAATCTCGTAATCCAACCCAGAAGGAGTGTAGGTACTAGGTAGAAAGATGAAACTGTAGTTTTGAAAAACATGTTTTCAGCAAATTTTCATATTATTAATGAAAACATATTTTCATATTAATAATGAAATTCTTATTGCTTTCTCAGGCTTCTGAAGTGATTATGTGTGCCCAAACAGCTAATTTCACGAACATCCAGATCACAACTATTATAACATTTTTGTTGCACCAAGGATAGTCACCAAAGTAAATTAATGAGAAAATCAGTGAAACACTACTGCCAGCATTTCAGCCAGTGGTAGATATAACCTGGGGCCGGGGTTCCTACGCCACCCCAGTTTTTGACTGACAAAAAGAATTTAAGCTATTATTTATACACTTTTTAAAGTGTATAGTAAACTCACGATATACTTATTATAGTCTGAGGTCTGGCTGCAACCCCCTTCCCCAGTTTTTACCGTCTCAGTAAAACTTGTGTCAGAGATTGTGGGCATTTCTATGGAACGCGTCGGTAATATAATTCAGAATGGCTTGGGTATGCGCAAGTTCTTGACACAATGGGTTCCAAAAAAAAATTGTCAGGAGAATAAAAGAGTGACGGCATTAAGAGAAGTCTTCTTCCGATTTGAATGTAATGCTGTTCATTTCGATCACGAATAGTAACCATAGATGAAATATGGTTGCACCACTATGATCCTGAATCAAAACAACAGTAGTAGAACTCATTTCTCCATCGCCCCAAGAAGTTCAAGACACAGAAGTAAGTTGCAACGTTCTTCTGGGATAAGTATGGAGTGGTACTCATAGACTACCTCCGCAACGGTCAGATATTTAATTCAGAATCTCTACATTACTCACAAAACTGAAAGAAAAATTCAAAGTTCAACACCGCGGAAAATGAAAAGAAAGGAATTGTGTACCTTTAACAGAATACACCTGTCCATCGAACCCCTGCGAACACAGTTAGCATTGCATAATCTAGGATTTCAATGTCTAGATCATCATCTTTATTCCCCAGCTTTAGCTCCGTCTAACTATTGCCTGTATTTATTTCCCAAACTTAGATCTGATAAGGGTAGTGTTACGAACAGTGATGCGAGGAAGTCTCCAGATTTTTTTAACTTCTGCAAAACTGGAGCACTGTACAAGGTAAAACACTGACTCTCGGCGGAAGTGTAGAAGAAGTAAAACTTCACCATTCCACGTGCACTCCTGGGTTGGGCTACGAATTTTTCAGCAGCTCCATGTACATTTCTAGTCAATATGGTAGACGTTATGTCAGTACTTTGAAATAAAATAAGTAAGGGAGCACTAGTACATACCAATTACTAATTAAAGATCAGCATTCTGACAATACGTTTTATTGGGAGCTAAATAAATAATCGATTTAATTCCATACATTTAGTATTATTATCATTTCCAGGAAAAGAAAACACCACTTTTTTTTCCTTCAAAACAATTAAGCCCTGGTAGTCGCAAATTAAGCTGTTATAAGCCCATCCTCCGAATATTAAAAGCCGAGAATGTTTCAGGAAATAGAAGTATAGAACCTTTAAATAAAACAAAATATGAAACTGAAAACTTCAAAACTGGATAAATACAAACAAGTTATGTAATTGGTTTTACCTTTCTTTTGTTTCTAATCGAAGTTGATCCAATGAGAAGTAAACAAGTCGACCAAATCTATTATTGTTCGCTAGGAACAGTAATTAAAATTCATAAGAAAGAACTGTAACTAAAATTTACCGGAAAAGGCGCTAAATTAGAAAACAGAAATATGCGTGCATACCCAGACGCTCAAAGAAGAAAGCTTGAGGACTAATCTGCCACATAGTAAATTTATAGATAATACGATCTGACAATGAGATTGGTTATGATACTGATATAAAATACTATATGTAGAATGTTTTATGATCGTAGGAGTCTGGGGGGGCAGTCTGGATGGCAGTCAGGGGGGCAGGAGTAGTCACCAGGGGGGCGTTCGCCCCTCTTGCCCCCCCTCTGGCGTCGTCACTGATGAACACACGAGTGCGTGTGATTAAAAATGTCTCATCAGACTTTCAAAAGTGTGATATGTTCTCCATGAATCCAGAAGTTTTTATAGATGCTGATTTTGCTGCAAGTGATCAGTGCTGAAGTCAGACAGAGGAGAATATGGAAGCAGACCTTTCTCATGATGCAATGGACTCGACAAAACAAAAATTTAGTGACGTTTCTGAACTGTCAGTCTTGGAAGTTGGGGGGACTGTCCCCCCCAAAATTATCCGATTTGAAATGTGCTTTTTGGAGAGAAAAATGTGATGATTTGTGTCCGATTGCCATAAAGGAAAGTGAAATGAAATTGATGTCCCCCCCAGAATAAGCCTCAAATCTGCCCGCCTCCCAATGTTGACAACTTTGCTCACCTGATATTCCACAGGATTTTTTTTTCAACTTCACAAATATTTCGAGCATCGCTTAACAAACAAACAAACAAACAAAAAGGTCTTACTTGCCACCCAATGTTGAAGAGAGATTTGCACCGCTGTAAATAAATATTACATTATTATTGTTATAATGTTGCATAAATAATTTTCATGACAATATTCACAAAAGGTAGTTTATTCTTTCGGTGACTTTTTTTTTTTTTTTTTTTTTTTTTTTTACAATTTTGTAAAACACCACTCATGCGATTTTATTTTTTTTAAACAAATATTTCATTAACCACTCTAACGTATGGCATAAGTTATTTCTTATATAGAAAAAGATACAATGGATAGTTTACTTTTGAGGACGTTTTCTTGAAGTTTCCGAACATGCCTTATGGATTCGTTGATATTTCACGGGAAAATGTTTCATTAATAATAGCAGCACAAAATATTTTTGTTTAAAGAACTGAAACGACAAAATTTAGTGCGGTGGACTGTACCTTTTATTTCAAAGAACTTCATAGACTTGAGCAGGGACGTACGAAAAGATTTGGTCCTGGGGGGTCCGGATCTCTTCTACCCGAAACAAAGGTGCCGATTTCTGTGTAACTTTGGAGAAAGGGCATTCAGATGTATGTTTGGTTGCAGACAAGGGTCTAAGAAGGCATATATGAGGATTTTAAGACCAATTGAATTCAAATTATGTGAAATATTGTATATTTATTAAAAAATACATATTCGTAAAAAATACTAGGATCGGCGCCCTTGCCCCGAATATCCCGACTTTTGTGTAAATTTAAGCTAATTTTAGGGGCGATTTTAGAAATTTCTATATGATTTGTCTTCGTATTGAAATTTGAACCCCGAAAAGCTTTGGATCCTTCCCGAAATAAATTTCTTCGTACATGCCTGGACCCAAGACGTGATGCCCCATGTTTAAATGAAAGCGTTAATATGTATTAATTCGAACTCCCTTTTTAAAATACATGATTTAGAAATGTATTTAAAAAAGAACCCTTAGCAGGGAAACATTGTACGCTAATATATTTTTTCTTTTGTCGAATCATCATGAGTCATGAATCACGAAAAGGAGAACAGGAATTAAAATCTTATCTCTTTTTTTCTTTTGTATATTTAATTTTTGTTTTCTCTCCATCCTCTTTTTTTTTTTTTTTTTTTTTTTTTAATCTTCCTTTTCCTTTTTGCTATGCTCCAGGGTTACAGCGGTGCTTGATCTGTGCACGCATTCCTTGGTGGCCAATCACAGAATATTTCGTGCTGCATCATCTTCTTTCAGTTATATAGCCTTTGCTGTCATGTCCGTTATAAAGCTTCCTACGCTGATTTTTCTTTGTTAAAAGGCAAATTAAAAGTAACTAGAAAAAAAAAAAACAGACTCATACAACAACATGAGAGTCCAAATGAAAGACGATAAACGAAATAACAAGGTAAAACAGCGCCTTCGTATAATGTAAACAAATATAGAAGAAAACGAGAAAAACGAAGTACACTGTTACTTTTTAATTCTATAAAAGTTTACATTTCCAGTACATAATATTGTTTGGGTCACATTGTTACAAGCAAAGACAAGACAGTAAATTTTTGTGTTATCTGTGTTTATTTTATTTATTTATTGTTTAAATTTGTATTCTGCTCTGGCAACGCTGTGTAACAGCAAGAACAACATTCCACAACATTTTTTGATTGTCCTCAGACATTTATTTCCATGCTAGTAATAAGAAACGTGTATTCTTTGCATTTCAATGTTGCCAAGTTGAGAAAATGCCCTTTTTGTCACTGTAATAATCTTTGAATAAGAAAGCATGTGACAGGGCCAACAAAAATTTCCAGCTACTCATTCCTCCTTTTAGTGGACTAAAGTGGTGCAATAGTCGCTCCATGTTGCCAATCGTCTGTAATTTCTAACACTAAGCTTGTAGTCGCTAATGTCCACAATTATATAAAAGAAAGATGAACAATGCAGCAATGTATTTTCAATCAAGTACAAGCATTCAATTTGAAAATACCGAGAAGACAGTACACTAAAGGAATGAAACATTTTGGTTACTTTATTGTTAAATGCTGTTAGCTATCATTTTATAAGGGTTTAGTCATTTTTAGTCAAATTCTATGTAGCATTTAGCTAATTTGCTACATTTCGCACTGTTGGCTTACTACTGTTGGGCTAATGCTATACTATGCAGGATATTTTCCGAAAATAAAATATCCAATCCTATAGTCCTTGAAAAGACGACATAACACCATTGATTGCTGGTAGCCTATGCAACATATTTGCTGAGTGCTTTTAAAAAATATGTTTTTCTTTGTGCAAAGAGTATCTAACATAGGCTTGCCAGATGTCCCGGTTTTGAGGAGCAGTTCCAGCGTCCCGATCGATTTAGTATTTAGTCCCGGTCAGACGCAGAAAGTTAGCTTTTAGTCGGAAAGTTATTCAACAACTTCTAGCGCTTTTTCCATAGAGACATTTACCGGAAAAGTCAACAGTGAGAGGACTAATGCTCTGCGAAATGACTTGCAGTGAATTCTTTCATAAAATAAATAACAATATGTGTTTTTTGAAAGAAGTTCATTCAAGTGTAATAGTATCCTACTCGGTTTGTGGATATTAAACTATTGTTGTTAAAATTTAATTTTGTCTTGCTAAAAATTGTTTATACATATATAACGGTAAGCAAGAAAGTTCTGTCGCTTTTTGTGGAGGTCTGTGTTCAATTGGCCTCATACCGTGAGTTGAATCCGAACAGAGATAAGGCGAAGGCCAGTTGTTTGTGTTGGTATATCCAATATACTACCTGGTTGTGGCAGTTCAGTTACACCGTGAACTTGTGTAAGGACAGAGTGAAAATGGGACCTCCACAGAACGTCATAAGGGCGTGTATGCTGAACGAGTTCAAACCGCTGGAGCGGGGCGGAAGATATGCCAGGTCTTTGGTGAGAGTGTCGAACAGTGCAGAGGTGGTTTAACAGTTTAAGGATGGTGTTTCGTCACTCGAAGACGCATCGCGTGCCGGAAGACCAACCCATGTACAAAATGACAGTGCTTTATATCAGGCAGCAATTGAGGCGAACAGTGGTCAGATAGGTGAGGAACTGGGACTACAATTCAGTGAGTGGAGAAACCATTCGGCAGCACCTCCATCAACTTGGGAAGTATTACAAGTTGGGCCGATGGGTCCCATATGATTTGACTCCGGGCCAGAAGACAACGCGAGCAGTCATCTGTGTTTCTTTGCTGTCTCGTCTGAGGAAGGAGCCATTTCTGGACAGGGCATTGACAGTGATGAGAAGTGGGCCCTGTACGAAGCTCCACGGCACCGTCTTCATTGGTTAGCATCCCATGAACCGGTTCCAAAACAGCCGAAAACAGCACTACACTAGAAGAAGGTCCTCCTGTGTGTTTGGTGGACTGCTTGCGGCATCATGAATCGGGAACTGCTACCAGCTGGTCAGAGCATCAACGTAACTGTGTACTGTCAGCAGTTGAGCCATGTTCAAGAAAACTCAAAATCCTAGAGCCAGCACTTTTGAATCGCAAAGGGGTCCTGCTGTTACAGGACAATGCTAAGACCCACGTGGCTAGTATGACTCGGGACATCATTCTACGCCTTGAATGGGTAACACTATTGCATCCGCCGTATTCCCCAGACATTGTACCGTCCTATTATTGACTGTTCCATTCCTAGGACAATCACTTTAGAGAACGCCAGTTCAAATCCCTAGCAGAAGAGCAAAATGCACTTGATACCGTACCTTCTTCGCTTCACGGCCCACCAAGTTCTACCGCGATGGAATCCGTAGCAGAAGATCGTCAAATCTGATGGAAGCTATTTTTGATCTTCCAAGTATGTCTTAGGTGACATCGATGTTCGAAGGCGGTGGGTGGAAAAGAGACAGAACTTTCTTGGTTACCTTTATAGCTATATATTTCTGCAGAATCAGTCTTGAAAGAAATTGAACACCAAATTTGACCTACTGGACAGCAAATTTTGAGACTAAAATATGTTAAGACTTATTTATGCATTATTATTATTATTATTATTATTATTATTATTATTATTATTATTATTATTATTATTATTATTATTATTATTATTATTATTATTATTTGGTAGTACAAATCAAAATAGTTTTTTTTTTTGTGCATACTAATATTTATGCAGTGTAAATTGGATTGAATTCTGAGTGGTTTGTAAGAATAGATCATATTAGAAGTTTTAAACTATGAATTCGCATTGTGCATGTGTCTTGGTAAGTTGAAAATTTATCACGAGAGAGTTTTGATAAAATATTGACATTAACAATACGGTTTTGAGCCCAGGGCACCAATTTTTCTGTAAATTTGGGGGAGCCCATTCAGATGCAGAAGGTATATATATATATATATATATAAGGATTTTAATACAAATTTCATTCTAATTATGCCAAATATTGTATATTCATAAATACAATAGGGGGCTCACATCAGCTTTGGGGGCGCCCTTGTTTGGAGCTTCAGAAATCTGGCAAGTCTAATCTAATAACATATGAATAATAAAAACTAGGAAAAAACATATCTTTTAACTTCGTGTTTTGTTGAGTTGGGTGTGTATTTCCCATCCACGTAAGAGTAATAAATATCTGAAGGGTACATAACTGTGTATAGCCTACCTGCATGTTGTTATGTGCATGAAAAACGCCCGCATTTGACAACGTGTTGTAAGATTTTAAGCGCTGATTGGTCTAAAGCTTTTGTTGTTTTCCTTGACCCGGTCGACTGAAAGGGCACGGGAATGGAATTGAGTGAACATAACCGAGCCTGTATGTTCATAGTATATGGTTAAAACTTTTAAGTAAAAAGTTGTTTAAGAAGGAGAAGAGAGCGGGAAGGGGTTATAGGAAGGAACTTGTTCACCTTTTGTGATTACCTGATGTTGTATAGGCTATGTAAACAATTTAAATTCATTATTATACGGTATTTATTGTTAATTTAAAAGTTTTATTCTGACTAATCTATCTTTTCTTCCTTTGCAAATCTTAACTATAATTACATACAACACGTAGTTCTTGTTGGGTACATAATCTAAGCCACAGTAATGGAGGAGAAATCGTGGGCATTGCCCCCTGAATTACCAGCTTGTCACGTCTAGCTATTTGGTAATTGTCTCTACAGAGTGATCAAATAAATGCGATTGTGATTACTTCATTTATTACGAAAGTTTCAAATATAGTTATGAAAAGTCTTATGTTGAAAACAATAAATATAGGGGAGAATTTTGGACTGGAACCATCAGTGGCGTATTTAAGAGGAGCTTCCGGGCTTATGCCACCCGAAATTTTATTTACTATTTTAAAGTAAATGAAATACCTTGCAGAATTTCCATATTTCCATGAATAATGTTAGCAAAGCTCCCCCGAAACGAAACCATAAATACGCCACTGGAAACCATATATATATATATATATATATATATATATATATATATATATATATATATATATATATATATATATATATATATATATATAAAGGTACCATACCAGTCAGTGGCGTATTTAGGGGGGCTTCCGGGCTTAAGCCCCCCCGAAATCTTACTTACTATAGTAAAGTATATGAAATATCTTGCAGAATTTTCATATTTTCAGGCAAAGCCCCCCCCGAAAGTTAGCAAAGCCCCTCCCGAAACAAAATCGTAAATACGCCACTGATACCAGTATTTGCATGTTGGTACTGGGGGGAAAAGCACAGTTAGAATGACCGAACGCGAGATTTCAATTAAGAAAGAACTCTTGGATCGTACATTATAAATAGTGACCATTAACCTATCCGGCCTGTCGAACTCCTCCTTTGTTTCAGAAAGCTCCCGGATTTGGGACCTCATTCCGCAGCGATTTGTTTCAACGCAACGCAACATTTCCTTTTTGTTTGCGATATGGTCATAGTGGCTATAACTGCTTGTTTATTTCTTTTTCATTCCGTTGTGATTCGCAAATTTTGCTAAAACTGATATGGAATGAGACCCTTCGTTGGACTCTGCCTGGCTGTGGTCATTCCATGGATTTCTTTCGTATGTACTGTTGTTTAGACACCTCCTGATTCTTTGACGAGGAAGTGAGCTTGCTTTAACGCTCTGATGCTGACAACGGATATGTTGGTAGGATCCTACTTGCGAAAGGAATTTCCTCTTCTAGTGGGTGACAGAGAGAGCTCAATGTCCCATTAGCCCTCATGTATATGTATTTAGATGGGTAGTGGCGTATTTACGATTTTGTTTCGGGAGGGGCTTTGTTAACTTTCGGGGGGGCTTTGCCTGGAAATGTGAAAATTCTGCAAGATATTTCATTTACTTTACTATATTAAGTAAGATTTCGGGGGGGGGGGCTTAAGCCCGGAAGCCACCCCCCTAAATACGCCACTGTAGATGGGTATGAAGTGTATGGAGTACGTTCAATAACAGAAGATACATGTTTTCTGAGGAGGCTATAGACAACAATTTCTTCCAGAGTGTCTGAGTGTACACCATTTTCACAACAAAGAATTACTCACCTCCACATACGATTAATTTCTCCGCAGTATTGCAAGATGTTAAAAATAAATAAATAAAACTTCTCCCATTTCAATACCATTTGTTTTGAATGGGTGGAGGGAGGGTTTCAAACCTTACAGTAAAATTACTTTGATTCACTTGCTTCACACATACGTAAGGACACTAACAGCACAAGATGTGCTAGGCATACAGTATGTCATTTAGGTGTCCCAGCTACTTTTCAGGTACTCGACACTTGGCACATATGATATTAATGTGCTAAGTATGTACTTCAGCTACTTACCATACAGCTTTAGGTACTTGTTACACCTAATTGATATTTGCAACTATGTACCACAAATATAACATTTATATACCTGGCTCAGTTTCGCACTCTAACAGTCATTTGTTTTCATGTTGTCACTTGGAAAATAGTTATATCTGTCATGTTCTAGGTACGTCCTTTAGGTATATATTGTTTCAGATACCCTAACAGCACAAGATGTGCTAGGCATTCGCCATTTAGAAGTTCTAAATTCATCTGCCATATTTGATGCATTTGTTGCTTCTTTTTCTAAGCAATAAACGCATCAACTTTATTAGATGGCAACTGTCGCCGATCATTTGAAAGGGAATATGGAAGAACCATGAAATAAAGTAAATAGATACTCGTCAATTTGTTATAAAATTACATGGCGAGCAGATTTTATCTGATCCCAAACGGTTATAGACGAATATATGCGGTTAAAGGAGCACTCTGATTAGCCGAATGCAAAAGACCTCAATAATTTATCCCTCTACAAGGGACGTTCTCTTCATCGCCTCTGTGATCAAGTCGGAAAAGCATGTTGCTAGTAGTCCAAAGGTTGGTAGTTCGCGCCCACTCTAGGGTAGCCTACGTTTCTTTTACTTGTTTAAAGTGTTTTTAGACTCATCTTAATGTAAATACATTACGCATATAGGCGATTTAACATATTTTGGGGGAGTAATTTTGTGGTTCATTGACGCTTACGGCATGGGGAACATACCTAGAACATACTAGGTATGTTCCCCAGGTACATGTCAAGCATGTGCCTAAGGGCGGACATAGACTGTAATTATCCTGTGACTATCACTTGCCATCCATGTGATTTCTTTCTCAGAAGTATATAAGGCACATACTGGACATATTCCCATGTACCTGAAGGAACATGATAGGCATATGCCTGCTATGTAATTGTGCTGTTAGGGGAGTAAACGAGCTTTTGGCTGGCTTATTCTGTACAATAGGCTTCGGTCTATCAATAATATGTATTTCACATTATTCCTCTTCGGGAGGGTATCACTGTAGAAATGGCGGGGCTGCGGTGGCTCAGTGCTAGAGCGTTTACCTCTGGTGCATGAAGTCCTTGGTTCGAACCCAGCTCACACCAAGTGAACTTTGTGGTGGGAAAACACCTTGTGTACCAAAAAATCGTGATCTAATCAACATGTTATTTACCTCACTCTAGTAAATGAAAGCTTACGTCCTGCTGTTAAGGATTTCCGCTATTTCGTTCTTATTATTATTAATATTATTTTAATGAATTTTTAGTGAATTCAGACAACATGAAGAACATCAAAAATGCAGAAAGTGAACCATTAGGGTCTACAAAGTGCTGTTAAATAAACTCCAAGCCTTATCTTATAGGCCAGAAATTTTGTTGCGCTTTTTGTCATATTTATCAAGCACTCAAACTTTTGTACTACACCAAAGCTTCCACAATCATTATTCATTTAACAGCATGTAATCACATAATATGACTTCTTTTGAAATGATTTTGTACCGCAATGAGTTGAACTGAGACAAGATATTCCGAGTCAATGACCCATGCAGGTAGTGGAAACATTAAAGGAAAAAAAAAAAAGAAGAAACCTAAGCTAAAATGCTGGCCGCCCAGACAGAAGGAAAGATACATCCGAGATCCAAATAACATTCGGTGTTGGTATACTGTAACTTTGCCAACAGTCTGCCTACCTACAGTTACAACCCGTAGCCGTTGGCGAGACCACGTTGTTTCATATCCTGGGAAGTTGCTGTAACCAAGGCGTGGATGACGACCTTGTTTGATGGGCTGATTTGACACAACACAGGAAACAAAAGACCTTGGAATGCTTTTGGAGGTCGCTAGACCTAACCACTTTAGTACATACAAAAACTCCCTTGTCTGTAGTTAGTGGATTGTTTTTATTTTAACATTGACAATTGAAAATATTTAACATAATTTCAAGCACAGACCGTATGATGGTTAATGAGGTGGGTTTCTGAATGACAATTACAGAGACTCATGGCGGTTGACCTTCAGTCTAACCTACCACAGAGATTATGTTCAACCATATTTTTATTATTTGTTTAAAAATACAATATCTTTTGTTACTGCAAGCAAGTTATTATTAATCACTGTCATCGAATGTTTCATAAAATCTAAACAAGGAGGCGGGGCAAGATTTGCAAATTAGAATTGTACAAAGATACTCAATCTCGTATCGTGAACTATAGAACATGAGTGTTATTTTCTTAACATGTGTAGAATATGTTGTTAGGGCCAGCCCTAGGCAATTTGCCGCCCCATGCAATGGTATCATTTGCCGACCCCTTTTCTCCAGAAAGAACAAATCTTAAAAGTCACGATTAATAAGTATGCTACTCCATCATGAACAACAAAGGGGAGGAAAATTACACTCGCACTCAGAAAGGCATAAACACTACAAATACAATCTCGTTGTGTCTTTTTTCTTTAAATAATAATCTATTATGTTAGTGAAAGATAAAGCAAACGTATCTGCACAGGAAAGATGGTAATCCTGTAGAACCTCAATCTCAATATATCAGTTTGCAATTGTAGTGCAACTAGCTCTTTTATCTTTATTTCTTGATTTTCCTACTAAAGATTGAAGTGGGAAACAGCCCTAAGACTGTTTGACAAGGAACCATTTTTCTTTAGGGTTATCATACCTACGTTTATTTCGTCGGTTTACATTTTGTCCCGTTTTAAGTTGTAACAATCTTTTCACTTCGTTTTTGCGTACCCTATCCTCGATGATGACATTATTATTATTATTTGTATCATATACTTCTATGTTAATAACTACATAGCGTATATCCTCGCGCAATGTCCGTACTTTATTTAAAAACTCAAAATTTCAACTAAAACTCCACGGAGCGGACATTGCACAGGTCTTTTAATTCGGAGGTTTGAAAATCTTTGAGTTTTACGTTCCACGATTATGCCGGCTAGCCGTCCGTACTTTCCGGTAATGATAAGAAATGAATGAAAGGATGGAATGATGAAAGTGGGAGGAAACGGAAAAAAACCCGAGGAAACCCACTCACACTGTGTTTGTCCACCAAAAAGTTTAATTGGTGCGAGCTGGGATCGAACCAGGGACCCCGTTCATAGGTGAACGTTCTTCTACCGAGCAACCGCGGCCCCAAATCGGAGGTTTGCTTACCAGTACTTACACCGTATCTGAAGCGAATGAAAGATGTTTAAAAAGCAAACAAAAATACCGCAATTAAATATTGTTATACTCGTAGCATGGTATTTACCTACGCAGATTTGAGTTTTTTTTTGGGGGGGGGAGGGAAGTAACTTCAGAAACAATGTTTGCCATGCATTCAATATCAGTTGTTGAAGAAAAAAACTATTTGAAAGTAAAGTAAGATTCCACTGTAACGAGCAACGAGCAAGTGAGCTAATGTCAGATCATGTGTGCGAAATTAATTTATCAGAAAAAAAAAAAAAAACAGATTCTAAAAGTGGAAATGCTAGTGCGGACATTACACGGTTCAATATTTTTTCATTCTGTACTTCCAGAAAAAAGAAAATGAGGTGCAGACATTACAGGGTATATATGGTAACGGCATATAATATTAACATATAGAAGGGACTGCAGTGGTAGAGGCTCAGCTCTGGTGCTTGGGGTCTCTTGTTGGATCCCACCTCGCGTCAAGTCAATTTCATGAGGTACAGCCCGCAGCAAAAAACCTGCAACATGAGCATTTAAGTTAAACTACGCCTAACAGGGCACGGAATCAACATAACGTCTAAGTGGCATGAATCACGTCAGGATAAACCTCGGCGTCCTCCCCTGCAAACTTATGTTGGAGCAAAAGACTTCGTCGTTTCACAATAAACTTACATGCTCATGTTGCAGGTTTTTTGCTGCGGACTGTACAAACATCGTGTGCATGGGTTTTCTTGAGTTATTTGTTTATGGGCAATATAAATAAATAAATAAATTTTTAACCGACTTAAAAATAGCTTTTCTATCATTTATTTATATATATTTGAACAGATTTACTTTAACTCGCTATTATTTCTCATATACACTGAAATCTTGATTCGGCCATTGAACAGTTCAAAGTTTGGGCTTCTGGAACGAAAGAACTATACGAGGCATCACTACACCCGTAGATATAAGATTGTTTTACAGGTTGCTTTGGCAGTTTCTTCTTTCCTCATTATTTAACCAGTTTTCAACGTGTATATACAGTATATATATGTAACAGATCTTGTTTCCATGTATAATTTCGAGGGTATATAAAACAGAAGGAGAACCGGAAATAAAACTCGTAGTGCGTAACGTCTTTATCTTTTGAAATATACTGTTTCAAACATATCACCTTTCCTTTCCAACTATTATTGTACTTATATTCACAACATATTGTGCCTATTTTAAAACTCAAGGGCTTCGTGGGAAACGTAAGCTGTTTTTGTACTGAATTGCACGGTTCGAATCGGGGCACATTGGTCCAATGCAACTCAGCACGTGTATATATAAAAGTGCCTTTCAAGAAAATTCCATCAGCGAATCAGGGAGCAGAAAAATCCCCGAAAATTCAATTTATCCCCGTTTAAAAATTGGAGGAATGTGTACTGTTTCCGGATTTTATATTAAGATTCTTCACTCTCCTTCTTACATTGAAGAACGAAGACAAAGGTTTGAAATTAAGTGATATTTGAGGATTTATTACAATAATAATAATAATAATAATAATAATAATAATAATAATAATAATAATAATAATAATAATAATAATAATAAATGAATTATATTTATCTATCTATCTATCTATATATCTGTATGTATATCTATATCTATCTATCTATCTATCTATCTATCTATATCTATATCTATATCTATATCTATATATATATATATATATATATATATATATATATATATATATATATATATATATATATATATATATATATATATATATATATATATATATGAATGGTTATATATTATTTGAATGAAACCGTGAATTATAACAATATTTGATTAAATTTTGAAATGTAAAATGGTAAGAATTAAATTATATTAGAATAATTGTACAATAATTCCAGCGACCCAACTAGGCAAGTTTCGCCCGCGGCAAGAACTCCAAAACCAAACCAAAACACTCTCCAATTACACCTGATAATTGGCATGACACAATAATTCTCCTATTCGATTTTTCTTCAAGTGGTAAAGCTTGATTTCAAAATTGTAGTACATACAAGATAAAACACCAAACAAATTAGTATTTGATTGCCAAAAAATCAGAGTAGCATGCATGACATATTCTTATAGTCTTATCATAATAACTGCAAATCACTTTTTTTTTTCTGAATTATATAGGATGTGCGTATGTGTAGAATGAATCAACAGTTCGTTGCTTTAGGATAGAATATTTAATTATGACAGACAGTCAAGCTGTTGTCTCGAGTATTACACTTGGACATTTGACAAATCTCTTAAATCGATGTAAGTTAAATGAAAACACCAAAAGTTGGAACTAAAATTTAACTTTGCGGGCTCTTCTTAATACAAAGGTTTTTATAATGACCTCAAAAGTAGCTTTTTAGCTAAAGTATGCTCTTTTTATATGATCCTAAGCATGAGCGGAGTTAGAAATTGTCTGCTGGGGAGGGGGGCAGACCTCATTTTTAAAGTTTTTGGCCATCTTAAGTGGGCATTTTTATTTTTTGTCAAAAAGTTGGCGAGCAATGTCCTCATGCCCCCCATCGCTCCGCCCATGATCCTAAGGTTGGTGAGTCTTTGTTGTTTTGTTAAGTTTCTGGGGTAATTTTTTTAATGATGTTTAGTTTGCTATAGCTCTTTTCTTGTCTTATAATGAAAATAAATATTTGCCTACTTTTGCACCTCCCATTCCAGCACCCGGGCATAAGCCTCGTTTGACCCCCCTCCCTTAGTTACGTCACTGAATAATTCCCGAAATTAGTAAAACTCTGGCGATGAACACAGATAGCATGTTTGAAATGTAAGTTAAAATAAAATTATATAATACGGATGTAAACACCAAAAAATGAGTTTATTTATTTATTTATTTATAAACCTAGACCTATAACTCCCACTACTCATGACATAGTATGTTTTTGAAACTATAATACCTGACGGAACTGTATAGCATCGACTTTATTTTGTTACTAGTAGTCTCACTTATGGGGCGTTTACACTTAGTCGATTTGCGTTCGATTTACTTGAATTGATGTCACTTTCAACTTAATCGACCGTGTAAACGGGACTTCAATTTAATCGCCGTGCGACTAAATCGACTCGCTGCATTTGCCACTAAATCGAAGCAACTAGGCCGAATCAGATTGATGGATGTGTTCAATTATTTCAACCACAGAAAATAGAACGTCTTTTAATTCAGTTGCCAGTCGATTAGTCGCCTTCGATCAACAAGCGATTAAGTTGAAGTCCCGTTTACACGATCGATTAAGTTGAAAGTGACGTCAATTCAACTGAATCGAACGCAAATCGACTAAGTGTAAACGCCCCATTAAGAACCATTCACTAGCAGGAGCGACAGTAGAGCAATCAGTGACGAAAAGGTAGGTTACCCAATTGCCAACGTTTAGCTTATATTGTAATTGGTCACTTTTGTGACCTTTGCCAATCAACTGATTGCCACCACGACCCCATACGAAAGCAGATAAATTGCGATCGGGCGTGCAGGGTTCAAACTATTAGATAAATGACGGTGAATTGCTGGTTGGCCAACATATGAATACATTTTAAAAAGTACGTCGGACCAACGTATTCTTTGAGTTTATATGTGCTACTCTCAATTCTGAACCACATCGGCCATTATCCTCCCAAGGGTGCTGATAGAGTGAGCAATTCATGCTGATTTTTTTTTTTTTAATATATATTTTGTTGTTTATTGATTCAGTTTATTTGTGATCTGAAGCCTTTATATACAGAACGTAGATTACAAAATAAAAAGACAAAGATATTGAAATATAGAAAGGTCATAGCTCTCCTTTGGTTTCGTTGAATCTAATTTTCTTTTGCGAAAGTTCTTTGATAGTCTTTCTCCTCTTTCTTCCTGTGGTAACACTACTTACCGTCTCCAATATCCACAGGAACAATGACATACCCTCCTTTTTTTTAGTATTATTATTATTTCTTGGCAGAATTTTCTTAAAGGTAAAACCTTTCTCTTATACATAATACTCCTTTCACTCTTTGGTTTGCACCGGTTTTGTTCATGTTTTATTCTCACGCCTTTTGTGAATATATCATTAATTATTTTTTCTGTCACTTTCGCACAAGTCGGTGTGTGATATGTTATTGTTTGCTTTCACAGAGAAATTGCCTTCACGTAAGGCAACTCGTATCAGCTAAACACCAGGAGCCTTATTCCGTAGCAGTTTGTTTCAATGCAAACGAAAAAACCTTTGTTTTAATTTGCGTTAGTCGGCATAGCAGACCTTTTTTACATTTGTATTGCGTTGCGATTCGCAAATTTTGCAAGTGTTATTAAGTAATAAGTTTCCCGATTTTTTTTTTAGTTTAACGTCACACGTTTATGCACCGAAGTTAAGGGGGACGGTGATGATGGAAACATGAAATGAAAGCACTCAGCCTAATGTCCCACGATAATGCCCGTTAGGCTAAGGAAGATGGATTATTAAGGGAAGCAAGGGCGCCGATCCTGGGGGGGGCGGTCCTCCAAAGATCATGTGGCCCCCTATTGTATTTATGAATATACAATATTTATACAATATTTTGCATAATTTGAGTGCAATTTGTCTTAAAATCTTTGTATATATACCTTCTGCATCTGAATGCCCCCCAAAATTTACAGAGAAATCGGCGCCCTTGAAGGCAAGTGAATGATAATGGAAGGATTGTTAGAATGAAAATGTAGGAGGAAAAACAGGATCACCTCGAGAAAACCCACGGACACAATGTTGCATACCACAAACTTACTTGGTCGAGGATTGAAACAGGGACTCCACATACCAAACGTAAATGCTCTACAACTGAGCAACAGTGCCACCTAACGGTGATTGTGAAATGGATAATAATGGTTGCATAAAGAAAGTAAAAGAAAAAGGAAGAACAACGAGAAAATCCATATATACGAAGTTTGCCTAACACAAAGTTCACTTAAGGTGGGTTGGGATTGAACCAGCGACTCCAAGCCCCAAAGGTAAGCGCTCTATCACTGAGTAATCGCGGCTCCCAGGACAATATTTCGTTAGGAATAAAAGATATGGACAACCACACTAAACTTTATCGCACCTGTATCTCAAATTGAATCATGTCATGCTGCAATTATCAAATAAATCAATAGGTGCCTCTGTTTGGGGTAGATCATGTAGAGGCCTCATTCCGTATCCTCCTCTGGCACATTTGTTCTTTCGATGAAATTTTCCATAACTTTTCGACGTACTTGCACCTCAAGTTCTGAAATTACACACTGAATCTCGGCCTTAGGCTCTGGAAGAGATCGTGATTTGTTGGCATGGGCGAGATTTCCAATATCCGTACAGAAAGAAATCACATGGTGTCAAATCACAAGATCTGAATGGTCAATTCACGTCACTGTTGCGAGAAATCACCCGGCCAGGGAACCGTCCATTCTTGCAATCGATGTGTGGCAGGCAGTGTTCGTAGTTTCAGGGAAATTTCCCTAATCTTGGGAAATTTCATACGTAAATTTAGCAAAAACGGAATTCTTCGTTAAAAAGTAAAAAAAAAAAAAAAAAAAAAAAAAATCCAGGGCTTATTGATCAATATAAATGCCTAAATTTTTCTTTGTTCTTCAGAAATAAACAAAAATAATAGCAATAGTTTATGTATATTCCTTGTTGGTATATATGTGTGTACAGGCCCTATCTCTTCAAAGTATCATGATTTAAAACAATTGTTTGCTGGATGTATTTGTGTGTATTTTTTGTTTAAAAAAGTGATGGGAAAAGTAAAAATGCTTAAACAAAAAGCAAATAAGTAAAACAAGTGTGGTTGGCACTTCTTTTTAATACAGCTAACTTAATAGATCATGAAGACAATAGGAAAAAGAAGACAGCATGCGTAGTCATCTTATTGGGCACTCCGATTGGATCACCTTGTTGATAGAGGGAAAGGCAGAAGGAAAACCGATAAGAGGAAGAGCAAGGATGTAATATCGAGATGCAGTTACGAAGAAGAGACCGTATCAAAGTATTAAAAAAAGGCCTCTTCCAAGGAAAAGGAAAGTTCTAAAATTTCCATGTTGCTCACCAACCTACAGTTGACGTGAGAAAGAAAAGGAAATTAATGTTATAACATAACTTGTGTCATAAAAATTGGACTCTTAACAAACTAGGGAAATTCTGACAAGAAAAGGGAAAATTTTGTGTCAGTCGAGGGAAATTTTCTTTAGAAAACCTATGAACACTGCTGGCAGGTTGCGCTATTCGGTGCTCCGTGACTGCTAACCACAAGGACAACAGATGAAAATCGTGTAACATTCAGTGCTGCCAACTTGTAGAAGAGAAATGTCGAGCATTTCAAAAGTTGCCTTCTTTATGCGACAACCTTATACGCACACTTCGATTAGGTACAACTAATCCTTTTTTGGTACGTTTCACGAAAATTTTCTACACATACAAGGAAGATCACGGAGAAAGCAATACCTCTGACAACATTGCAATTTCTTTGACACTATAGTACGGAAGGTATAACGTCGTTGGCCTCCCGCGAAAAGTTGTAGTGACGTTTATGGGGAGTGGCCAGCTTGGTTACTTGTGACTCGCTGAGCAAAGTAGACGGTTGGTGGTGATTGGATACCCTCTTACCACACTCACAGTGACGAGCAGGTCTAAGCGCGGGAAGCCAACGACGTTATATCTTCCGGACTATACTTGTAAACAACCGAGCAAATACGAGGAGTGATCAGAAAATAAGGTTACAAAGCCTGCAGTGAAACGTGTTTATATAATTTCACGTAACCCATACCGCCAACAGATAGTACATACATTAAGCGATTTTTCGACATAATCTCTATATCAGTTGAGTATTTATCACATTGTGAGATGAGTTTGAAAATTCACTCGTGGTAAAAATCCTCCATACTTTAGAATATCATGCACAATGCGACGAACGCTTCCGAACAACATTCCTAATTCTGTCATCAGATGCCGTAACGTGATCCTTCCGTTGTCCTGAATAAGCTCCTCCAAGCGAGCTGTGATCAAATCTATTGATGCCGTGATGGGTCGGCCACTGAGCTCTTCGTCGGTGACGTTGCGTCTACCAGCCGCAAACTTTCGACACCATTTTGCGACATGCTGACGAGACATTACAGTCTCTCCGTAAACCTCTTAACAGCGGCCGGTGAATTTCAACCGCGGTTGCATGTTTTGCACAGAGAAACCGAATAACTGAGAGGACAACTTCGCGAGACCAGTTTTCCAAACGAGTCGCCATTTGTTTTTTATCTACAACTAGCGCCGTAGGTGACAGATGGCTGAAACTCTGCACAGTTACCAACTCCATGTATTACAATTGCCGCACACTCATCATTCCTCTCTAACAGACGAAACTACAGAAATCGACCTTGAACCTTAGTTTCTGATACTCTCACGTATATGAGACTTGCCATCATTAATCTACTTGCTACTATCGAGTAGTGTGCGGCACGAGTAATATAATCCTCTATAGATATACCACATTGACTTGACACCTAGTCTTCCGTTCCAAGCACTGCTATCGGCTGAAGGAATTTCACTCGCTTTCGCTGAGGCTCTCTCGCTTAGCAATAGCTGAATCCTTATTGGCTCAAAGCGTGGGTGTGAGCTTTAGTTCGCATTTTTGCCACGGCTCAAGACATTTTGGCAGTACTATAGTAATAAACAGGCAAGCATCTCAGTCCTCCATTTTGTTTATCACGCACAAGAAAATCTTAATAATAAACAATTACGCTAATAGATGTCGCTATTTGCGTTATTGATTTTCCTGTCAGCAACAACAGTCTGTTTCCATTTGGTGACACATTTTACTTTTCTTTTTTTTTTGTTTTAATTTACGAAAACTTTTATCTTTTAACCAGTTGAGAATGCTCCAAGAACCACTGCCAGAACTAACTTAAAAAGAATGCAAAGATGAAGCGGAAGGAAAACCGTGATTGTTCCTAGATATAAAAGTAAATCTTTTGATCCACACCTTGTTCTGTTTTTTGCAAAAATTCCCAAAATATCATCTCTTTATGACTTACAGTTCCCGATATATGGCTCCTCAAATCTCTCGAAATTCAAACTTCTTTGGCCAATATTTGGGTAACTGTGGCCAGTTGGCCAATAGCCACCGGTAGCTATTTGGTACCAAAATGTTCACCGTCCTCTTAGGTATTGATTAACCCTACCCAGACAGCATGTTTGCTTGCCGCAAGCTTGTCTGCCGCTTTTATTTGATTTTGTTTCGCTTTGGCTTATACACAAAAGCTTATTTCTGCTTAGCGCAAGCCGTAGTGCGGGCAACCCACGCTTCGCTTGCGAGACGCTTTTCTTTAGATTGAAGTAAAAAGCCAGCGCGCGTTCGATTTTCAGTTGTTCTCAAAATCCACGTGACGCTGACCTCCTTACTTTCGGCGATAAGGTAGTGTTTGCGTTGTTAGTGTCTTGTTAGCATTCAGCTTGAATAAAGGACAAACTTAATTATTTTTTTTAATTGTTCCGTCTAGTACTCTAGTACTCTAGTCCCACGTACCTATAATATCGCTCTTTATTTCCTCATATTTCGGTAACTATGAGGCATAACGAATTGTAGTATTTACGTGTAAAGCATAAATGTAAACATAGATGGCAGCAGATTTGAGCCTACTTATTTCGCGAAAGAATACAGAATTGTTGCAGATATTTTAATATAAACTTCAAGTTTAACTTACAGTTTACTATAAACTTTATCTGAACGCTGTGTTTGAAGTATAAACATTTTTCTGCGTTTTTATATAAAAAGGTAGAAATTTCAAGTACTCGCCACTAATATAACAACATGTTAGATATTTGTAAGAAGCAACGGCGCGTTGCGTGTCACAACTAAACCGTAACAATTATGCTTATTTTGATGTTTTGCAGAAGCGGATGGGAGACTTGGGTGTTTTCATGGTTGTGCATGTGCTCCAATAATTGGGGAGGTGAGGGGACAATATAATGTAGCATAGATTTAGTCAAACGGTTAAATTATACTGATTTCATACTGTTTTATCTAAATTCGCTTAGTGCAAGATTCCATATAACTTCTTTGGATTGTGTTTCGCTTGCAATAAGCTTAATAAAGCTTGGCATTGATGAGAATACGCTTAAATTGGCTTGCGTTTGAGATAATTTGACTTGTGTTTAACTTGTGAAGACAAGCTTGCCCCAAGCCTTGCCCAGATGTAACTAACTAGCTTGCCACAAGCTTAAAGCATGCTAATTGGCTTGCATAGTATAGCTTGCGGCAAGCTAATTTACCTTGCAACAGCAAGTTTGTGGCAACTTGCAGCAAGTTTAAATTGCTGTCTGGGTAATATCATTTCTCTATGACTTACGGTTCCTGGGATATGGCTCCTTAAATCTCCCAAAATCGGAACTTTTTCTTTTTGGCAAATATGTTGGGAACGATAAGTCATAAAGAAGGATGATATCAGTGTTAATGAAATCTAAGAGAATGGTAAACATTTTGGTACCAATATTAACTGGTGGCTACTGGCCAAACCAGTAGTCAGTTGGATAGTGGCCACCGGTTCTATTTGTTACCAAAATATTTCACCACTCTCTTAGGTATTGATCAACACCAATATCACCTTTCCATAACTTATGGATTCAGAGATATGGAAATTAGGGATGGGCACGAGCGAGTTCGAGCGAGTTTTCTTTAAAATTCGACTCAACTCGAAACAGACATCTTTGAGCATGACTCAAGAACTCGGCTCGAAAAATTTCCTCTAACTCGACTCAAATTCGGTTCGAGTTTCGAGTCGAGTTGAGTCAAATCAAGCTAAAGCCTATGTGTAATTTCAAATACTCTCTTCAATTATCCTACATAGACAATATAATTATCAATGATACTACACTGGAAAAAAATGTCGGTGGCTTACTTAAAAAGGTAGGTTACATGCGTATTCCTGTAGTTTTTGGACTTAACGTACAGCAGACGTATAACAGAAAACGCATGTTTTATAATACTTTCCGTATAAGTGTTGCATCATACGTACTTTCCGTATGAAACAATATAGGCGGTCAGGATCTCACATACAAACGGACGTATATAACATATAGCTGAGGAATGTAAGACAAATATATGCATGTGATATACGGAAAAACTGTTAGATGTCTAACATCCTGCAACGGCATGATGTAACATCTAAGGGCAGTGCGTATGTAGCATATGGATAACGTATGCTCCATACTGATTTCTGTAGTAAGCAAGAGGATTTCGTATATTTGTACAATATACCGCTGTCCGGAGAACGGATTTTTCTCAGTGTACTGCTACTCCTACACATTATTATTATTATTATTATTATTGGTTATAGAAGGATTTTTGTGGACACTCTGTATATTTCGTAAAGACAGTGACTATTTTTTCGGTTCATACTTTATTTTGCGACGCATATAAGTTATTTCTTTGGTGGGAATTGCTTCTTTCCCACACAATTGGACAAAGAAGTCTTTTCATCGCTTTTTCATATATATACAGATAGTGATCAGAAAAATGGAAACATCTGAACGAAATTGCAACTTACCAGATTAATATGGTGTCGGGCCACCTTTCACCTTCAGAACAGCCTTAATGCTACGTGGGATGGAGGCATAGAGGTCGTGAATGGTAGCAAGTGGAATTTTACACCATTCCTCGTGCAGGGCATCGGGCAGTTCTGTGAGAAAGGATGGAGGTGGAAATCGTCGCCGGAGTCGTGTTTCCAAGACGGACCACAGATGTTCAATTATGTTGAGATCTGGGGATTGGGCGGGCCAGGGGAGGTGTTGAACTTCATCCCGATCTTCCTCAAACCACGCTGCAACAACGCCAGCTGTGTGAATGGGTCATTATCATCCTGGAAGATGGTGTCATTGTCCGGGAACAACATTCGGGCCATAGGATGCAAGTGGTCTCCTAAAATTGCGACATAATCGTTGGCAGTGATTCGTCCAGGACCCAATGAAAACCATGATATTGCGGCCCACAGCATCACCGAGCCGCCGCCATGTTTCACAGTTGGGCGGAGACACTGCAGATCATAAGCTTCTTTGGGCCTTCTCCACACATAAACACGGCCCGTGGTTGGGAATAGGGTGAAGAATGACTCATCCGAACATATCACACATTTCCAGTCCACAACGGTCCAAGTTGCATGGTCGCGGCACCATTTGCGGCGTGCGAAAGCGTTATGGTCCCTGATAAGCGGTTTGGCACGTGTAACACGACCCCGTAAGTTCATGTCATGTAATTCGCGGCGGACTGTGATTGTCGAAACAGGGTGGGGGAGGTGCTGCTTGATTTCCTCCATCACTTGCTCTGCAGTGGCACGACGGTTCTGCGTGACAATGCGCTTTAATACTTGGCGTGACCTGTCACTCATGATTTTCTTCTGCCCACTGTTCCGCTTCCCCGATATGGTTTTCCCGTGTGTTGTGTAGGCCGTCACACTCACTCCACATAACCGCGCACCAACAATTTGCCTCCTGGAAATCTGAGAGGTCTCCCATTTTACACTACCTCCGTCTGCTGCAGCCACTGGACACTGCTGTTTCACTGCGCCTGTCGTAGTATGGAGACCGACCTAACAGACCACCACCAGCGGTCCGGCGATCCGGGCGCCACGACACTACTGCCAACCCATACATCTGACGTGTTGCCAACTACAGGTGTTTCCATTTTTCTGATCACCATCTGTATTAAAAACATTGCTTTTGGTCGAACATTTCAGTTAGTGACGAGCCATTTCAGTGTTTCTCCCTGACTTATTATATGCACAGTAGGCTATATATTCTATAGTTATTGGGAACTGAATTAAGTGTTTTCTTTAATCGCTTATGAAATATTGCAATAGATTAGAGAAATACGGGCTGACCAGATGTTCCAGTGACCAAAGGGGCACCAATTGCGTTGTTTCGCAGCTCGTTATCTGTACTTTCTCACGCCAGAGTTATCGCCGTGTTTAGTGCATTATAGGCAGTTGACTAAAATTAACACAAAATTATATTCCGTATTCTGCTTGCATGTGCATATGGGTGCTTTAACTGAGTGATTTTTGAAATGACTGCCAACCCTCTTTAATTGATCACTGCAGCCCGTACCTTGAGCTTTGGTGCTCAGGGAGTTTGACTCCGGTATCGTACGCAGCCACCATGCACGTTGCGTCGGGAACCAAGCACGATTGTGTTAAGAGGCACAAGCTATTAGCCGGTATAGGACGTTTTCTTACGGCTAGCCCCCAACTAGTGAAGTCCCAGGTCCGCAGACCTTGTGCGTTTAAAAAGTTATATACGCGCCCTCCAACATTAGCATTCTACTTCTTTTTTTTTATTTTGCTGAAGAATCACCTTTACGCTTCAGGATTGTTCGGCGCCGCAACTGGATTCATCGTGGGACGACCCAGACAACTTTTCCCCAGTGCTAATCCCCCAAGTGCGTCAATGGTGTGAGAGAAGCATTTGTCGTGAAATCTGAATTATAATCTCATATATATATATATATATATATATATATATATATATATATATATATATATATATATATATAAAGGGCTATATTGCCTTAAAAGGGCAAAGTGTGATTTCAGTGACGAAAATTATTATACATATTCAGTGTTCAGTGTTGTGTTCATTCCTTTTCGCTATTTTTTTTAAATATATAATGGGGTTCTAATAAATAAGTATAGTGTCATTTAATCCAGTGTGTTTTCGTTGTTTGTATGAGTGATATTTGTGTGCGTTATGGTCTGGGTGATCCTCCGTGAGGTTTTCGAGACGAGACACCCGAACCTCTCGGCGCCTAATGGTCATCTAATTATTGAGACCGACGACCGATTTGGAAACAGTTTGTAATCTCTTCTTGAAGAGGTCCTTCATCGTCCTGTCCAGGTAAGTTCAAGTATCAGGAAGATACTTATTGGTAGGACCACGAACCAAGAACAGTGACCAGATTACACGGAGTGGTTACAAATAAATGTTCACCCAAATAGAGACCTCGAATTGAAATGGTTATAAATAGCTGGCAGCCCGAACAGCGACCCGAATCGACTTGGTTATAAATAAATGGAAGCCCGAACAGTGACCTGAACTCGAGCCGGTTACAGTATATGGATACTAAAAACTAGTTGACTACCGATCTCGATCGTTGACAAGTCTTCAGAATGCAAGGACATCGTTCACGAGATTTTTGGTTTGAGTTCGGGATGAGCAAGTATTCGGGCTCGAGCCAAAAATTGTTAAAAGTTATAGGGCGAAGGTCGAAACTGCTCAGCCTGGGTTTAAGGTTCTCAACGGCTCACAGCTCATTCACTATCAAGCCGAACCGAGAAGTGAGTCGAGTCAACAGCTCGCTCACCCAACGGAGCCGGCTCGAGCCGATGGCTCACCTGAGCCGAATGGAGCTGATGGCCCACCCCAACTGAGCCAGTTCGAGCCATTGACTCAGGTGAGCTTAGTCTAATCGAGCCGATAGAATCGTTTCAATGGAATTGGCTCGAGCCGATGGTTCACCTAAGCCGAGTCGGTGGCTCATCCCAACCAAGCCGGCTCGAGCCATCGACTCAATTGAGCCAAGTCGGTTCAAGCCATCGGTTCATTTGAGCTGAGCCAATGCCTCATCCCCCAACCAAACCGGCTTAAGCATTTCGCTCAGTTGAACCGAACCGAGCTGGTTGAAATCACTACCCGGGTTGAGCTCAAAAATTCAACTGTGCAGATCTCAGCCTTGATGTTAAGACCTGGAGTATATAATATTGATGCTCACGACATTTGAGACTGTCCCGTTATCCAGACGAGACGAGATGCGAGTAGTATTCCTTGACGTGAGCAACACTAAAAATATTCCACATTACTGGTTACATTTCTCATGATTTTAGTTTCCAGTCTAATCAGGCCATGATTTCAAAACGAGCTGAACGAGCGAACCATTTATCAAACTCGACTCGACTCGAAACTCAAACTCAAAACAGTGACTCTTCTCGAACTCGACTCGAGAAAATTACCTTCGACTCAACTCGAAACTAGCGTCGAGGTTTAACTCCACTCGTGTCCATCCTTACCGGAAATCGGCAATTTTTGGCCAATATCTTGGGAACGGTAAGAGTGACGCGAAAAATTCCATCACTTTCTCACAAGCAACGTACAGAACAAGGCAGGATCAGATGCGACTCAAACTTTGCCCAGAGGACACATAATAAAAAAAGCCAAAATAGAGCTGCCCCCGTCCAGAAACACCGGAGATATGCTCCTCAACGCACCACGCGACAATATAAGGTAATCCTCGCAAGATACCCGCTTATGTCGAAAACGGAAAGGATGGGCAGCACGAGAATGACATCAAGATATTTGATATGCTATAACACTGACTTGGCAGCCATCTTGAATATAGCGTAAGGTATTAAAATGAGAAGCGGGGTGTATGATATATCAATGTAAGGTAAAATGCAAAAAGAAAACCAATGATGTAACCGCGTAAAACATAAACAGTGTCTGTGCATGGAATTGCATCCGCCTTGACACATTATGCCTTTTGAGGATATTGGGATTCCGTTTGGACAGTGAAAACCACAGTTGCAACCTGCGATACGAGCACTCGTTTCGAGACTACATAAACTACAAAGGACTATCTTTTATGGAAAGCAATTCGGCAGCACGCTCCGGAGTGAAGGAGATATCATCTTGGATTGGTGAGCAAAAGCACTACCTACCTGGGATTGAAGCGCAAACTTGGACGACGTTTTGTACCTTTCTTGTTCAATTTTCTTGCTGTTTCGTGTGAACAAGGGACATTTCGGTCTACGTTTGTTTAAACAACACTATCTGAAATAAAGTGCGTACGGATGAGAAAGCCCAGCCATGTTCTAGTTTACATTCTTTTACGAATGTTTCTTTTCCTTTGCGCAGTTTGCTACACTGTGTCGCGACGGTCCTAAACAGTCACAATATCAGGGAAAGGCAGCGCTCTGCATTGACTCAATGAGTTCCATGAGTTGTTGAAGTCTCCCATGAGAAGGTTGCAACTGTGGTTTTCACTGTCCAAACGGAATCCCAATATCCTCAAAAGGCATAATGTGTCAAGGCGGATGCAATTCCATGCACAGACACTGTTGCAGTTACTTGTCGCGTACCAAAGTCGTGGTGTCTTGCCTTATTATTCTGTCCTTCAAATACATGTTTATTTTGCCCGAGTCTTCCGCACTTCGTCCCGTTCATACCATTACACATATGTTTTTCGTGGTTACATCATTGGTTTTCTTTTTGCATTTTACCTTACATTGATATATCATACACCCCGCTTCTCATTTTAATACTTTACGTTATATTCAAGATGGCGGCTTTCAAGATGGCCGCCAAGACAGTGTTATAGCATATCAAATATCTTGATGTCATTCTCGTGCTGCCCATCCTTTCCGTTTTCGACATAAGCAGGTATCTTGCGAGGTTTACCTTATATCATATTGTTGCGTGGTGCGTTATGTCGCAGAGCATATCTCCGGTGTTTCTGGACGGGGGCAGCTCTAATTTGGCAATTTTTTTTTTATTATTATTTTCTATTATGTGTCCTCTGGGCGAAGTTTGAGTCGCATCTGATCCTGCCTAGTTCTGTATGTTGCTTGTCAGATAGGTTTTGATGTTCTATGGAATGGAGGGCTCAAAATTGAAGAAAGAAAAAATAGACAGATAGACATAGACACACAGACATAGACAATTCAGTAACGAAGTTCGTTGAAAATCTGTTTCGAAAGAAGAGTTTTTGCATTTAAAAGTATGTGTATGTTCTTTATTTTCTTATTCGTATGGTAAAGTGTCCAGACAAAAGTTCCGATCTAAAACTACTAGTATACTGTACTCATTATTTAATACAGTGTATTGTAAATAGGGAAGATATCATTCGTCTCGAATTCTAAGAGAAACACACGATACTATCATAATTTTTAATTAAGCATACCTGGAAGTGCTGTAAACGAAGGGAGAAAAAAGAAGAAGAAGCAGGTGTTTTGCTCATTTTAATGATGTTAGTTCTGGGAAGAAAGAGATAAGATGCATTGATGAATAGGAAAATGATACTAATCATTTTAAAAAGAGAAAAGAAAGAAAAAGGTGTTTTCTCAAAAACATAAAGTTAAGGAACTTCAAACGATCAGGTATCAGATCAATTTATATCAAAAGAGTACTAGAGTAAACTAGTTTTCTAAAAACATTAAAAAAAAAAAAAACTCGCATTGACAGAATTCCGAGAAAGCAAGAAGTACCGGGAACGAGAAAGGTGTTTGGGAATAATATCGAAAAAGAAAGAAAAAAGATGAATAAATAAAAAAAAAGCTAAATGTGTTTCGTTTCGTGGAAGTCACCGAACACACACACACACACACACACACACACACACACACATACGAAATGCCAAAGACTGTTTGGAGAAGACTGTTTCTTATTACCAAAAGTAATTTTAATTCTGTGTGGATGTCCTACTGTATATCGATGTCGCGAACCACAGTAGAATATGTATTTGGACTGGCTTAGGTTCAAGGAATAAATAAATAAAGTTGGCAAGTCATGGCAATTTAAAAATACTATTCATTTTTATTTTTGGGATGTAATTTTTCTTTTTCTTTTTTTTTTTTTGTTTCTTCCTTTTTTGCTGAGCACTTTCTGCTAATGTGCCAGCCTGCTTGGCGCTAGTCTGAGATATTTGCAATGTTGCCAACTTATTTTTTTTTAAAAAAAGTATTTCAGCTTGATATACGTCTACATGTAAAGATTTATAGTCACAGACAGCATAAAGACAATACAGAGTATGCGATCTACTTCTAATCAATACTAACGTGGTCTTTTATAAATTTCAAGCACTAGGATATATTTGACACTGCAAAAATTGTCAAAAGAAAGAACGAAAAGCAATTGGTTGTTTGCAGTTCAGCGGCCCCTTTTAAGCACCGAGGCCAGTGCTGTAACTTGAAACTTTTTCTAGACGTTTGGGAAGAGGAAAGCAATTACTAACATTTAGTCCTCCCCTCCACACACACATTTAAAATCTTAATAAATATTTTTATCAATTCTTGGGGCCCTAGTTATTAAAGTACAGTGCAGATTATATTCAGACCTGGATTTAGATTTGACAAGGCCAAGGGCGCCGACCCTGGGGGGCGAGGGTACCCTGCCCCCCCAAAGCTCATGTGGACTCCCGTATTGTATTTATGAATATACAATATTTGGTATAACTTGAATGCAATTTGTCTTAAAATCCTCATATATGCCTTCTACATCTGAATTCCCCCCTCTTAAAATTTACAGAGAAATCGACGCCCTTGGACAAGGCCCTAAGCTACTAAAGGTAATCGGGCCTTTTATATATGTGCAGCTGTCCTTTGTCAACTGACATTTTAGGGAGCAGGCTAGCAGGAAGACCCCATTACTTACATCATAGAAGCACACGATTACTGTATGTAGATTTTATTTTATTTCTTCTTTATCTTCTTTTTGAAAATATACATCGAGTTTTTTCCTTTAAACTTTTTGGAGCCCCCAAGAGAGTGGGGCCCTGAGCCACAGCTTGTTTAACTTATATGTAAATCCGGTACTGACTAGATTTATGCTTTACTTGATTCTTAGGATTAGGATTAGGAATTAGATTTCTGGGCTGTCCGTCGGCATCCATGGCCATGTTAGCCTGTGACGTATGAGGGATGATGTCCCTCGTCAATAACACTATCCGAGCAAAGGGAAAGAAGGAAGCGGCCTGGGACCTTTATGTTAGGTACGGTACAATCCCGGCATTTGCCTGATGCAAATGAGCAAAACCCAGGAAAACCTCACTCAGAATGGTAGGCATGAAAGAGCTTTTATTCTCTTTCGACGGAGCATCCTCACCGAGAATCGAACCCGGCACCGCTCGCACCAAAGACAAGAACGTTAGCGACTACACTACTTCATTTTTATTCTGATCAGAGTGACACACACACGTTCAAGTTTCACCGGTTCAGGGTCCACTAAACGTTGAATCTTGACATTTATTTGTACCCTTTCTTAATAAAACTATATTTGTTTAGCAGAGAATGATGTAGTATGAAGATTTGATTTTTCATTTTGTCTGTGTTCTTTCTTTTTTTTATAAGAAACAATCTAGTTACATAATGTTTCTAAGACTATATGTAGCAATATTTAATTACTTATCGACTTTTTGAACGTAGAATAACATTAGTTTAATACTATATAGACGTAGTGTGTTGTAGTACTGGATTCCACTAAACTTTAGACTCCCCCCCAACAAATATTTCTGGGTTCGCGCATGATTCAGACGCTGAGGCATCATTTGCACCTTAAAACTATTTTTAGTTCTTTTGGAAATGGTATGATGCGTCCATTCCATACTTCACTAGTTAAATTGACAGGACAATATTTGATGCAACTTAAGAGTCTTCATCCCGGCGAAATTAAAATACCGCTAATTTTACAGTAATATGTGATATCTTCAAATAGATAAAATATAATTGAAATATGGAACAAGAGCGCCCTACACAATATTATTTTGCGTGAGGTACCGTTATCACAAGTCACCTAGTGGCTTTTCGTTTTCAGCTGTTTAGAAACGCGAAAATAAATGCCGATTTTCAAAATAGCTCGAAATCGAAAGCAGATAAGTGAGTCATGATAACGGTTTCTCATGTAAAATAATATTGTGTAGGGCGCTCTTGTTCAACATTTCGATTATCTTTTATCTATTTAAAGATAATATATAATTACTGTAAAATTAGCGGTATTTTAATTTCGCCGGGATGAAGACTCTTAAAGCCTTAAGAAATATACAGGATAGACAAAAAAGTTGATTTCTTCACATATTGGTGAAAGTGATTTTGTGCCAACCCTATATATTATTTCTGGGTACCCTAAAAGCAGATTACTGAAATGAGCCATTATCACAGTTTTGTTTGATTTAAGAGATTTTTTTGTTGTTATTAGACTTCCAAACTACGCTATCGAACGACTTGTAAGCCCTTCTATTGACATATATCAGAGCAAAAACGATAAAAGATACCGAGAGATTGTTTATTTCAATCGATTCAGCGTGCCAAGTATAGGTTTCGTCTCCTTCATTAACTCTATTGAAGCCGGAAGTGGTTCAAATTAGTCATTTCCGTTTACAACATTTATCGCCATAGAACGGAAACAGTAACAGATAGCTAAAAGTGGTTGTTTGCAAACGATCTAGCATCTCAAGACAACATACAACGACTATCCACAATATTCTACCAAAACCGGAAGTGGTTCAAATTTACTATTACTTCCGGTTTCAATCCTGATTTTCGTAGAGTGAAAACAGTAAATGCTGTCAAGATGCGGGTTTTTTGCAATCGATTCAGCGTCCCAAGAATACGTTTCACTTCCTCCGTTAAAGCTATGTTCAAGCCGGAAGTGGTTAAAATGATCCATTTTCGGTTTTAAAGTTTATTATCACATAACAAAACGGTACTAGATAGCGAGAAGCGTTCTTTATAAACGATTCAGCGTGTCAATTCCATTCACAACAGTAGAGATATGCGTGTATCGGACCTCATTTTATCCTTATGGGAGAAAAGGGAAGGTAAACATAATAGAACGTAAACAAAAGAGAACAAAAGAGAATGGTGGTAGTAGGGGGAGGGGCTACAATATGAGACGATAGAAAAACATGGTTTGGAGGTGGGGTGAGGTGTATAGAATTCTTTGACGGCATGTAAACAAAAGGATAAAAGAGAAATGAAGCATACAACATGTTTAAAGAAATACAAAAGAAAACAAAAGGTTAATAGAGGATAAAAGAGAAATTGTATATACAACGCTATGCAGCTGTATGTTTTTTTAAAAAAGAATAATTGGTGAGAAGGATAAAAGAGAAATGAAGCATACAACATGTTTAAAGAAATACAAAAGAAAACAAAAGGATAATAGAGGATAAAAGAGAAATTGTATATACAACGCTATGCAGCTGTATGTTTTTTAAAAAAGAATAATTGGTGAGAAGGATAAAAGAGAAATGAAGCATATAATGCTATACACTTGTTTGCGTTTAAAAAGATTTTGGTGGTGTGGTGTGTGAAAAAGGTTTGTTGTTAATGTACATATGTTAAATAGTAAACAAAAGAGAAATTGTATATACAAGGCTATGCAGCTGTATGTTTTTAAAAAGATTTTGTATGGTGGTGTGGGAAAAAGTTTGTTGCGAAAGATGAGTTGTAAACAACAAGAAAGAAAGAATAGTACCAGATGTTGATACCGTGGGAAGATAATATGTAAACGATGGTTTTCCAGTTGGGATGTTTATGAAAAAATAATAATAATTTTAAGAAAAATGTTAGAACATTGCAGCCGAGGGCGGAAACGCGGCGCGGCGCGGGGCGGGCGCGGGAAGGTGGGCGGAGGCGTGCGCGACCGGAAAACAACCGCGTGTGCGAACGCGAGCACGACTAAAGATGAAATGAGAGTATATTGAAAAAAAAGAGAAAAGTATTAACCTTGAGTTTATTCATGTCAACATATGAATAAAAGAAAATAAATGATGATGATGCTTACTTACACATTGAATTTTCCAAGAAAAGAAAACGTAAGGAACATATGAAAAGAATTTTGGGGGAGAGTGTTTTTGTTTTTGTAAATGGGTAGTATGATTTGTTTTGTTGGTGGTTGGTATGAAAAAAATAAAAATAATAATTTTGTCCTTGAACGGGATATGGGAGTTGTGGTGTGGTTAGAACTCCATTTTGTTTGACGTAAACGTTTAAATACTGAGTGTTAGTAAATTGTTGTATGTATTAGCTGCTATGGCTCACGTACGTCAGCTAGTTTTTGAGGAGGACGAAGACACTTTACTGTGTCCACCATCACCACCGAGAAAGAAGATGAAGACAGGACATAGCGATATACCGAGGAAACAGTCAAAGCACAGACCGGATTCCCCGGAATGTGTTGAAGTTGTGTATTTATCATCATCTTCGGATGATGATGAAACTGATTTGGAAGAAGAAGAGCGCCAAACTCCATCACCGTCGTTATTAACGAGTATAAGAAGACAGTCAAAGCAGAGACCGAATTCCCCGGACGGTGTTGAAGTTGTGTATTTATCGTCATCTTCGGATGATGAAACTGATTTGGAAGAAGAAGAGCGGCAAACTCCACTACCAACACTTTCGTCGTCACCAGTTTTTTCGCCATCATTATTAACAAGAACACGAAGATTTTGTAGAATGGACTGCACATGTGAAAACGTAAAAGTGGACCCAAAGTGTATTTTAAAATCAATTAGAGACTGGGAAACAAGTAAAATTTTAATCTGCGAGGGCTGTTCTGAAGGGGTTGACAATCAAAACGGAGACGATTGTTTATTTATGTCCGAAGAAGAACTGGTTGAAAGGGCAGTGCAAAATTTAATTGAAATAGATATTGATGATCTATTTTATACATACGCAAATTCACACATCATCGGAATATGTACTCAAGAAATTTTTTATGATACATATTACGAACTAATCGAAGAACGGGATAATCAATTTTTAACCGAAGTGGTTGAAATTTTCCAAAATAAGGACAGACAGAAAGCATATTCCAAGTGAGTGTTTTTTTACCAATGTTAAAATAAACTAAACTAAACATTCGTGAATTGTGTATGTGTTTGTGTATCCAGAAAGTGATATGTGATTGTGGAATTACTTTGAACTACAATAAGAAAAAATGATTATGATTAATCATGAACTTGTGTTTTACTTAAGACATTAGTGAAGTTTATACTTTTGTTTAAACAATATTTACTGTGAACATTACATGTTGAAAACTTTATACGAAAAGTGTATGAATATTGAATTTGTTGATCCATGTTTTTATTGGAACGTAATCGTGAAATTTCAACATATGATATTGAATTTATTATTTGTGAATTTTAACTTTATACACTACATTTGCATTGTTTAATTACTTCATTTGTAGAATACAATTTATTTGGGTTAAAAACAAATTGAATTAAAAATATTTTTTTTCAATAACTAATATTATTAATTTGCAAAATAAAGAACGTGTAGTATGAACAAAGATCATGTTTAATAACAGTAACTATTACAATGTGTTTGTTGTAAATGTATGATAAAATGAAAATAGAATCAAATAAACTTTTCATGATACTAAAAAAAAGTGTTGTGTTTTATTTTACAAAAAAAATAACAATGAAATAAATAGAAAAAAACTTTATGAAGAAAAATATTGGAAAGTAATACTTGTATTATATTTATATTCTTTTTCATTTACATTTATTATTTGATGTTTAGTATTATTGCACGTGTCTGCATTATTTTAATTTTTCGTTATACACTTTAAGAAACTATTTTAAAATTGAATAAAAATAATCTTGAAGAGAAAACCAACTAAGTATTACAACTTGAAATATAAATATTTCATGCTTTAGAGAATATAACATGAAATGGTAACACATGTAGGGAAAAAAACAAAGTTTCGGTATTATTTGTTAGTTGTTGAGTTTATTTTCTTGTTAGAAGACGCGTTTCTGCATTAGCAAAAGTATGAATTGCGTATGCAAGAAATCACTTATTGACATTAATTGGATTACGTCCGCTTTAATTAAATGGATACCAAACAATTTTTTTTTCTGCAATGAATGTTATATTGGTTTGAAAGATAATAATAATATACATAACTGTATCTTAAAAAGTAAACATGTGTTGAACTTGGAAGCTTTTAGTATTTTATCAGAATACGCTACGCACAAGGAAATTTTGAAAATATATATGAAATCACATAATATTCATAGTAAGAAGGATTATATTCTTATTAAATATATTTTTAACAAACATTATGAAAACGTTCTATTTCATTTGATATTATCCAATTTTGATTTTCCAAGACATATTTTTGGCACAAAGATTTTTTACATGGTATGAATATGATTGGAGAAAAAAATATTGCTAACTTTTGTAGGACGCATGCGCATTCGTTGAAAGTTTTGTGCGCTTGCGCATTTGTTTATATATTTCTAAGAAGAATGTTTAAGTAAAACAGTTTTTGCAAAGATGTGTAGTAAGCGTGTATTTGCTTCCGAGTATATTTCTCCAAGAGAACAGGAAATTAAATCTGCTAATAGACATAAAGTTACTTATCTAGATGGTGATATTTCTGAAGAAGAAGATAAACTGAAAATATTATTACGTAAGGAAAAAAATATTGATTCGTTTAGAAGATTTTATAGATATGATGATGAAATTCGATATGAAAAAGTGTATCCGAATTCACGTATTGAAATTCATGAATTAGATATTGTGAACTGTAAGTGCAATCGATTTAACATAAGTGAATTGTGCGTAAAAGAACTTTTTGAAAATTATCAATTGAATGAACCGTTACTTTGCTTTGCTTGCTCAATAAGAATACCAGATGAAAGACTTCATTCATGTACACTAGCGTGTGATAATAGTTTGAAACGTGCTGTGTGGGAATTTGTCATTAAGAAGAAAACTCGTGACATTGTATTTGAACTTTATTGCAAGAAACATTGCTTAAACAGTACTTATAGAAAAAATAAAACGTTTTTAAACAGATTCAATTTATCATACGAAGGCCTATCGTTTTCTGATTTTTATATTTCACAGTTAGTGGAACTGTTTTTAAAGAAAGACAAGAATGCATATAGAAAATAAAATTTGCGTGTACAATTGTACTTCTTTTAATGTAAATGAACATTGTGTGTTTGAATGTATTTCAAGATGGAACCCGCAACGTCGAGTTTTGTGTTACGGATGTTTTCAAAATCGAAGTGTTTTCGATGAACATGAATGCGTTTCGTTAGACTATGATATGTTATGCTATAATGCATGGCGTGCTATGGTGAATATACAGACTTTTGATGATTTATATGAAGAATTTGTATCAATGCATAGTGATATTGAAATTGATAAATGGTCATTTAATTATGCGCTATATAATATTTTATTAAACAGAAAATATATTGAGTTAATTTTAGAATTACTCCTTGAGAAGGATTTCTTTTATAATTTTTAATTTTGTACATGTACAAAAAAGGTATAAATTGTAA
This sequence comes from Thermobia domestica, assembly GCF_964235325.1. Lineage (NCBI taxonomy): Eukaryota > Metazoa > Arthropoda > Insecta > Zygentoma > Lepismatidae > Thermobia > Thermobia domestica. The sequence goes on from NC_137467.1 coordinate 19,491,863, forward strand.
ACACAATTTATATTGCTCATTGAATTTTTTTTAATTATGATTTCTTTTACGTTTACTGAAAAAAATATAACATTGTATATGATATACTTTATTTATGATTCATATTCAACTTTTTTTATATTCATAAATATGATTTTTAAAATTTTATATGATATGCAAAACGTTCTTTTGTAAATAAAATATTATTCGTTAAAAGTATTTCTTCTTCTTATTCTTATTCTTTACATATTTTAAAATATTTTTGTTTTCACTTTTCAAAACTTACGCAGATACATTTAAGTTCATACTCAGACAGTTTGAAAAAAAAAGAAAATAGTAATTGTAATATCACGAAATGTGTTAATTATATTCCGTGAACGCTATGAAAAAAAAAAGAAAAACTTATTATCAGTATTGTTTGGACATCACACAGAAAATCATGAGTGTATTTTCAAAATGCACAATGTATGAATAGTATCACAATGTTTGTAATAATAATATTATTATTAAACTCGAATGCTCTGATTGTCATAGACTGTTTTCTAGGGATGATTGCTTTACCAATCATAAAACAGTATTTGTTTGCGAAAAGAGTTTATACGGTCACATAAGTTTTAAATTGATTGCGGCTAATACATGTTATACACATGTAAACGTTGGGTATATTTATTTCGTTGAACAGTTACCATGTAGATATCTTTTTGTGTTGTAAAATGAACAAGAACATCAACTTATTTGTATTTACAAGTGTAAGGACATGCTTTGTATGTGGAGATAAAAACGGATTCCGTTTGTCTACAACATTGATGGACTCGAGCATTGTTTTAAGAAAAAATATTATACTTTCACATAATAACAGTAATTATGGTATGTAATTTTATGTTAAAACTTTACACTTGAAGTAATAATATCGGGACAAAAAATTGATAAAGGATAAAAGATTTAATTCCGTGACATGTAGTTGTATATGTGCGTTAAATTATTATTATTATTAAAACTACCAAACACATTAGGTCTTTTTGCAAAAGCGAGATTTCCTATATTTTGTTTAATACATTAAACAATGAAAATTATGTAAGCAAAATTCCTGAGCTAATCCTGATTCACGAAGCATCAAAGTTCAAAAACCAATTCATCACCTAATACGAAAAAAAACGTGATGCAGGTGGGGAGGAGTATGATTTCTAAAAGGAAATGATGTTATTAAATTTTCAAACTTAATTATGGACAAAACAATTTGTAGTTATTGATTTATTATAACACCAACTATTGCTAGTTTGACAATACTGACGTATCGTACCTCCCAGAGAAATTATTTCACCCTTTGGGTTCGACCATTGTAATCGTCAAAACCTAAAGGTAATGTACTGGTTAGAACGTACTACTGCTAATGAAATCCGTCATTCCGGAAATGGATTGGAAAAACGATTTGGGATGAAAACAAATACAGTTTACGAATTTCATGTATCACGGGTGCTTGAACTGTTATCCTACTATGCGAGACGTATTGTTGAATTTTACGTCTAAGCAATGCACATTACTACAAGAACGGTATGACCATGAAAATAGCATTTCTCAAAAAATTAAATTTTAATGTTGTTGAAATGTAACCATATGGTGAGAAAACGATAAAAATCCGGTAAATTATTCAATCACACTGTTTTGATCTTGTTGATCACCTGATACCTAAGGCATGGTGTACCATCAAAGAGTTTGTTGCATATTATGATGTAACATCATTATATCCATTGATAATGGCACGTAAACCATTGCCTATAGGTAAACCATAAATTTATAGGGCGAGCTAACTTTCCACAAGTGGAAAGTATTTAGACAATAGTCAAATGAACCATCTTGCCTCCAAAAGACTTATATTTTCCAATTTTACCATATACGTGTAATGGACGGTTTATGTTTGGGTTATGGCGTTCGTGTATGGAACAATTGCATGCACTGCGATTCCGAACGTGTCATCACTAGTAACCCTTGATCCACATCTAGCTTGGATACAAGATTTTGCAAATTTTGGAATTCAAATTATCCGATTACTCTGTTTAAAGATTATGTGAATTCATTCTTAAAAAATGAAACAGGAGTCTTCAGGATTTCTCAGCTGGTGTAAAACTAAATAAGACAAAGAGAAATATATTGTGTAGTATTATGTATATGAACGGGAAAAATATTATTTAATTGAACCCTGGTTCCTGAAATCGTTATATGGGGACAGCTAACAGATTTCACGCATTCTGTAAGTGTTGATACTCCAGAAAAAAAAATTTTTAAGTTACCCATAGATCTCACAATATGCGGTACAAACTGTATTACCCATTGGAGAGCAGCATCTTATTGTAATGTAGCATAGAAAATTTTCAAATGTTACCCTTGCAACATTTTATCACAAGACCATTGTCCTAATAAATTAGTCGCAAGATCAACTTATTTTTACGGATTGTTTGCTAAGCATGCTCCTTATTTATTTAACCTCTCCTAATTAATTACTCGAACATTTCATGTGAGCATACCAATGATATTTCGAACTTATAAAATTATATATTCTATCGTAATTAATTAATTAATTACTCGAACATTTCATGTGAGCCTACAAATAATTCGTTTCCTTTGGAAACTCTTTGTTAAAAATGTGAGCCTACAAATAATTCCGAAAATGTTAATTATTTATATTCTCCAAATAAATTAGTCGCAAGAGCATTAAAATTAGAGGATGTTGAACATTTATACTTCAATGCTAAGACTATACTGAAAATCAACATAGCAAACACAGAAAGATAAGAAAAAAAAACAGAATCGTGAAGGCATACATCTATAGTAAGGATATTCAAAGAGTATACTGAAAACCAGCATAGCAAGCACAGAAAGATACGAAAAAAAAGAGAAATGAGAACACTGAAACCATACTAAGGATATTCAAAGACTATACTGAAAATCAGCATAGCAAGCATAGAAAGATACGAAAAAAAAACAAATTATCAAAGAGAACACTGAAATTATACTAAGGATATTCAAAAATTATACTGAAAATCAACATAGCAAGCATAGAAAGATACGAAAAACCAAAAATGAAAACAGTCAAGACATGCATCTATACTAAGGATATTCAAAGACTATATTGCAAATCAGCAAAGGAAGCACAGAAAGATACGAAAAACCAGAAATGAACCATACATTTGTACTATGGATATTCAAAGAGTATACTATAAATCAGCATAGCAAGCACAGAAAGATAGGAAAAAAAAAACAGAAAAGAGAACAATCAAGACATGCATGTGTACCTCAATACTATACTGCAAATCAATATACCAAGTCTAGAAAAATATGAAGAAAAAGCGGCAAAATTTTATGTTCTGCCTATTGTTTGTGTTTACCAAAATGTCCAGTAGGAAATGTTTACATTGATTAACTCTTATCTACTACCTATTCCGTTCACCATGCACCCTTATTTGACATATACTAATTGCTACCCGTCATACATATACTGTATATCATTATTGCATGGAAAACACATTAAAATCCAACCGCCATGTTTGTTTCTTTTAAACAACGCCATCTGTACACATAACATTGACATTAGTGTGTATAAGACTGTGCGTGTGTGTAGATGTACCATAGCAAGTTACCGAGTGTTGTTTGTTTTTATAGCCGGCAATACCCCGCGCAGTTTCCGGCCGGCAATATTTTACGCGTCCCGCGTCGCGAAACCTTTTTCCGGGCGCAAATACCGCGCGGCGCGCACCGGTCGCGGTAAAAAGGCGCGAAAATGGTATTTATTTTAGTAATATCATTCATTTTACCTATTCATATAAAAATACAACCTCTAATAAACATATTTCCAAAGTTTCAAAAAATCGATGCCATATTGTTTATGCAAATTCATTAAATTTTAATTTTCAATTTACAATGTTGTAAGCTATATAGTAGTGTTCCTTAGGTCCTAACGATTAAGAAAATACCTTTCTTTTCTTTCTACGACCAATAGTTTGCCTTAAAAAGCTAAAAATGTAATGTGCCACCCCTTACATAACGAGCCGCCACTGTTAGCTTTCCAAAAAATTGTTCAAGTTTATCGTGTAGGGTGTCTTTCTATATAGATTTTGACCTGATAAATCGATTTCTGTAATCCATTTTCACCTACGATCAATGGTTTAGGAGCTACGCCCATTTAAAATTATTTTTAAGTTACGGTGTTCTAATCTGTATAGTAGTGTTCCTTAGGTCCTAACGATTAAGAAAATACCTTTCTTTTCTTTCTACGACCAATAGTTTGCCTTAAAAAGCTAAAAATGTAATGTGCCACCCCTTACATAATGAACCGCCACTGTTAGCTTTCCAAAAAATTGTTCAAGTTTATCATGTAAGGTGTCTTTCTATATAGATTTTGACCTGACAAATCGATTTCTGTAATCCATTTTGTCGTACAATCAATGGTTTAGGAGCTACGCCCATTTAAATTTATTTTCAAGTTACATTGTTCTAACTGAAATTGCAGTGTTTCTTAGGTCCTATCCTTCAAGAAAATACTTTTCTTTTGTTTGTACGAACAATAGTTTACCGTAAAACGTAATACCAGTCCGCTCCCTTCCCTTGTAAAAAATCTAAAGAAATAAAAATTGTTCAATTTTATCGTGTAGGGTGTCTTTCTATATACATTTTGACCTGACAAATCCATTTTTCTAGTCCATTTTGTTCTACAATGATTAGTTAACGATTTATGAATATTTAAAGTTATTATACGGCAAAAATCGTACTTTTTTACCATTAGCGTCACCTATATAGTTATAATTGTCAGTACCATGCATGCTTTTGTGCGGTTAACATCACACCGTATTGATCTAGTGTTATTTCTACAACCGCTAGTGCCTCATACGCTTACCGACAGAAATATTTTGTCATTTCCCCGCCATATTTATTTTTCACACATTGATATTCATATGTTTCCTGAAACGACATTTGGTAAGTCCAACTTTATAAGAATTATAGAGAACAATATATATATATATATATATATATATATATATATATATATATATATATATATATATATATATATATATATATATATATAAATGAAGACAAATGTCTATCGATAAATGTTTATGCATATATCCTGTACTTGAAAATTCTAATCATATATCTTATTTTTAGTTGGTAGTAGTAATATCATTTGTACATTTAAATGTGTATATTTTAAAGTATTATGTGTCCTGTTCATACATTTCAGGGTTTTATACTAAAAGTAAATTTTCAGTTTTGAAATCTTTTTCCCGTAGACATCATTTTGACCTCTATAGGTATATCCAATTATTGCACTACTAGTACAATTTACCTCCTTCATAGCAGTCTGATGAATAAGTAATTTTACATACATACATACATATCTCTGGATAGCAACAATATGAGCTAACTGTTGTGTTTTTTCAAGAGAACACTTGTAAAATATTCTAATGAGCACACAACCCTAATGATAGAGTCAGTTTTATCTCTGTTTCTCTCCATCTAACATACATTTTCTCTCTCTCTCTCTCTCTCTCTCTCTGTGTGTGTGTGTGTGTGTGTGTGTGTGTGTGTGTGTGTGTGTGTGTGTGTGTGTGTGTGTGTGTGTTTGTTTGTTCTATATGAATATCTAATCATTATTTTCCTTTCTTATTTACATTGACTGTCCCTAAAATTTCAAAAGCTCTATCTGAAATTTATTGGTGTCCCTAATGAAACTCAATTTAATATGGACATCTCATTTATGTCTAGGACATCTAAAATTTATTTTGTTTTAATCCTTGATACCTTTTCACACATTTGAACACAATAGATACGATTTTAAATTTCAAATTCCATGACAAACAATAAGAAATTTCTCTTTGATGTATGATTGCAATGAAAGAGTGTTTAGTTCTAGTAGTTAAGGCTCATTATAGCGCTATGGTGACCCTGTAATGATTTGGTCCCTCTTTGAATTTTTTCACAGCAATAAGTCAGTGCTACACTGTTTCCGTTCACTCTTTAATAAAATATTTCTTTATGATTTACAAGCCATCCATTTAAAATTATTTTAAAGTTACATTGTACTACAGCTTTGCTAGAACTTTCAGTTTTGGTGATGCTTGGTCAATGTCAAACCGCTCATTTCTATTCCAACACCCCAACCAAATATTTCATGACAAACGTATGTTTAAATTATTATATAAAATGTAATAAACAAAACATTGTAATGTTACACCATTTCATGAGAGCAACGTCTCTCCTTTAACCTAGCCAGTATAAACATAGGACGTAAAACTTATGATTTCATTGTAATTTTACTATTTGAGGTCGATCACGGTCCCCCACAAATCAAAATATATGTAAGATGCCTCTTACTTTCTTTATTCCGCCATTTCATGAGAGCAACGTCTCTCATTTACCCTATTAAGCATAATCGTGGGACGTAAAACTCTCATTTACCCTAGTCAACATAATCGTGGGACGTAAAACTCAAAGATTTCATTTTAGTTTTACTGTTTCAGGTCCCGGAATCGATCTCGACCCCCCACCAATCAATATGTACGTGAGCTTCCTCGTTGATATCATGTTTCCTCCCACTTTCTTTATTCCGCCATTTCATGAGAGCAACGTCTCTCCTTTACCCTAACCAACATATTTGTGGCATGCAAAACTCAAGAATTCGTTTCCTCCCACTTTCTATATACTCTTTCAAGAGTTTTCTGTTGAAAGCAAAGCAATATAAAACATTCATTTGCCTTAATCATCTGTGTTCCTTAGATTACAGGGCAAAAGCGTTGGACGTTAAACAAAAATATTTCAGTTCATTTCAAGAGCATTCAGTAGGAACACGGCTCAGAGGAAGGAAATGCTATGTAGTAAAAAACTGTAACATGGGGCCCATAAAATAATCCATACGTGTTATATATGCAATTCAACAATATAACCTCTCGTATCTTTTATTCTATCGTTTCGTTTGGAATTTTAGTTGGATCGTTTGTTACTCAAACTCCGAGGTTGAATTTTAGTTGGATCGATTCTTTTAACCTCTCGTAATTAATTACTCGAACACTACTAATTAATTACTTTATGTATGTATCTAGGTCCACGTCTCATAGTATCGTGGTGCTGAAAGGGACGCTACGCTACACTCTAATTCATCAGTCATTATTTTTTCTGTGTGTGCGCTTATAATTGATGTGTCTTGCATTTTTAAACGACTTTAAAAAGAGTTCCACCATCGCTAAGCAGTTAGCGTGGGAGACCCGGGTTCATTTCCCGGCAGAACGGTTTGGATTCCATAACAATAACTAGGTCTTCGTTTCGCTGCTCAAAAGGATGGTAAGTTTCTCAATGACAAACCCAAGTCATAAAATAGATATCTAATATATACATTTACATACTTGTTATTATTATTGAAAAAAAAAAAGCATCTATATATGGCATATCGTAACGAAAATTGTAAAAGATTTCATGAAGCTCTACTGGATGGGGTCCCAGGTTCAATCCTAGCTCGCGACAATTATTTAAACAGATTTATAAGAAACCTCAGTTTTAGATTATTTTATAAAATGTGGTAAGTTCCCCCTCCCCTATCTTTTCTCACATATTTAATCTACCGATTTTACTCATCTTAAAAGTTCTGACATAACACGTATAAGAGCTGTACGCCCAAAATACGCTCACAATTACATACAAAAATAAATCCAAACATATACGTATGTACCCCTGAGCTGATCGGTTATATATTTTCAAACCTTATACAGAATAAGAAACTATCTTCAAAGCGTTCTTTAGTCTGCTACAAATATATCAATTCCCATAAAACATGTCTTGCTACACCATTCCTAATCGTTTCTTGTAGTATCCAAGAAAACAGAAATACTTTCTATGTAACACCATTGTTTCTAAGATCCCTTATCTATTCTAATAAGACGAATATTTAAAAAATTTTTCGTGTACGTGACAAATAAATCTCCAATATTAAAGTTTGAACATCGACAACCGCAACATGCATATTTCACTTTGTATCTTTTCCATCGTTTACTAAAACAAACACTGTACTTTACGAAATCTAATTTACCTAACCCTATCACTCTTATCCAACAATAACTTTCGCTCAGTTATAATCGTAAGTTCGCGGTTTGTTGTGTATACTCCTTATTTATTTATTTTTCCTGTTTGGAATCTCATCAGAACATCAACGCTGTGATCCGTCAAATAAATATGATTGTAAACCGATAATTCAATTCTTGGTAGGAAGTTTCAAATATACTGAGGTCCCCGTCTCATTTGGACTAGTTGTTAAACAAGCAAACAAATTTAAATTCCGTTTTAAAACCATGTTTCGCGTAACTCCACTGTTCAAGCTGCTACATTTGATAAATTTATATATCGTTTCAACGATATTTATCTTCAAATATCCATAAATTAACGAAACGAAACAAACATTCCAACTAAATGATTTGTTCATCTGCATATTATTTTTATTGTGCTAATAAATTGATCGAAAAAGTAAATATTTCATTACCTGATACTTTTTCAATCTTTAGTGAAACAGTGATGATAGTCCACCCAAACACTTGAAATAGTCCGCCGTGGAAATTAGTCTAAAAAAAAAGAAACACAATTTATTATTATATTTGAATAAAAATATTGAATAATAACAAAAGAAAATGTTACACTGTGATGCTAATATTCATATTTTGTAGGCAATACTTTTTCTCTTAAAACTCAACTATTAATAATTCTCAGATTAAAGTTGTCATTTCGCAAAAATAAATTAAATCTCATCTTATTAAAATAAATAATCAACATTTTCTCGATAATATTACTAATATGTATATTTATCAATTTTCTCGATAATTTAGTTAAATCTTATCTTATTAAAATGAATATGTATCATTTTCTCAATAATTTAGTTAAATCTCATCTTATTAAAATGAATATTAAACATTTAAAAAGACAAGCAGAGTTTTATTTCCATATGTATATAATTAAGAAAAACAGAAATCAACGTACCTTTCAATATAGGTAATGTTGAAAAAATTTTGTTATCAAACTCCAGCACACGAATAAAGCACACAGTTTCAACACCAACACTCAGAAGCAGAATGCGTCAGTTCTTTAAACCTTGTTTTTTTTATATATATATATATATATATATATATATAACATAACCCACGCTAACTTTGAGGATAAATTATCTTCTTCTCTTCTTTTTTTTTCTTCTTAAAATCGTCTCAAAATTAAGTACAAAAATATCATCTTTAGTTCGTGCAAATAAGCATACCTGTTCCTTTAAAACACAGTAATTGTTAAATCCCATCCAACTGCACACAATAAAAGAAAAAAATATCATCTGATACCTTTTCCTCTAAATCCATACCAGTGTCAAACCAAGCAGAAAACCTGATTTTTCTCTAAATACATTACCGCACATATGAGTAAACAAAGGTCTTCCTTCCATTCACAATAACACAATTCACAGTTGCAATCTGTTAGTGGATGTGTCAACAACCTTCGTTCGTCCGTTGTAAACAACGCATGTCTATACCATCTGTTCACAAGCTTGGATTTTTTTTTTCAAGTAAGTTTTCAGTTTAGAACTTGTACAAAAATATCTCTATACCTTACATGATTCATACAACAGTTACATATCAAACATGAGATCCATACTTCAATTCCCGATAACAAACAAGATTCACTCCATGATTTTCGTTTGCCTATACATAATTGAGACCACATAGCATAATCGGTAACGCTCTTGCCTTCGGTGCAAGCGGTCATTGCTTCAATTCCCAGTGAGGCACTCGGTCAAAAAAAAGTGTAATCGTTAACGCTCTTGACGTCTGTGTGAGCGGTCTCTGATTCAATTCCTGGTGGAGCATTCGCTCGAAAAAGGGTAATCGCTAACGTTCTTGATGTTGGTGCAAGCTGTGGGGCATTCGCTCGAAAAAAGTATAATTACTATCGCTTTTGCTTCAGTGCGAACGTTCCCTGGTTCAATTCCAGCTCCCGCCAATTAAACTTCGTGCTGGACATAATCCATATACCTTAGTTTTTCTTATGGCTCCCATTTTCATAATACCACCATATCATGCATCTCATCATTATTGTGTGTACTCACGTATAATTCACAAGTTCGATTCCCGGTGGGGACAACACTCGATCGAAAAGATGTAAAATCTTTCTCATAACAGTTGTTCTAATACAGGGTTTTTTTTTCTCATTCACACCATGTAAATGCCTGGGGTAGTACCTAACCGTTTCCCCAATCATTTTTTTTCCCTTCCCTTCCCACGGATTGTGTGCTCGCCAAGGACTCCTCAAACGTGCAGTGTTAAATGGCCTTAAATGTTAAAAGCTCAAAATCTAAACCCTAACCTAACATGCCTCAAAAATTGTATTATTTCATTTCATTTATTAAATAAGTACAAGTTTCACGCAACCTATTTTTACATATGTTAATGAAACTAATTATCTCTCTTGTTTCACAAATCTATGAATAGTCATTATCCATTCGGGTTTGTTTATCTTTTCATAGGATAAACTTCTTATACAATAAAATTCATTTTCATTTATGTAACTCTAATATAAAGGTTCCATGTTTCGTTTTGCTAGCATATAATTTGTATTCCATTCACAACATTTAAATCGTTATGGTTAGCTTCATAACAAACAAAATACATTCACTCCCGTTCAGCTACAATACGTTAGTTCGATTCCTGACTTCGTCAATATAGTTTATTCATATTCTCTTTTTTTTTCTAGATTAATTTAATAATAACTAAATGCAACATTACAATTTACATGTAAGTTCTCCATAACCACGCGTTTTTAAACACGGAAGTTCCATCATCTCTCTTCCCTCATTTTTTTTTTTTTTCAAGTTAAAGCACTGTGGGCGGAGTAATCCTCAGCTGCTACAAATCGTTCCCATGGTCAAGTTACCAAAACTTTTACAATAACAACAACATATTAAAAAAAGCAGAAAAGAAAAAAAGAATTGTCTCTTCTAAAAGTAGAAAAAATATATCATACATTCACGTAAACACGGGTAGTCTATTTTTTTCTCATGGTTTTTCAACACACACACACACACACACACACACATATATATATATATATATATATATATATATATATATATATATATATATATATATATATATATATACAGAATCAATAGGGCTTTTCAATATGAAATAGCGTCATTTGCCCAAGTGTCTATTTCCTCAAGTCTCTAAACCAGGGTCATTTCCTACAGTGGTTATCTTTTTCTTAATCTGATGATCATCAACCGAAACAGAAGGGACACCTGCTGCATTCTTAGCAAATATCAGAAAGGGAATGGGTGATATTTCGCTGCAGGCTATTCTGAAATATCTCCGATAGACATGGTTGCAGAGTATCAGATAAAATTGTGTTGTTTTTAAAAATATGGTAAACTAAGCATAATTGTTTCAGTGTTTAAAAGCGGGGTTATGAGTGAAATAACAACATAGTTTCCCACAGACATACAGGTTTACTAATATACAGTACATACGAATCTATTCATAATTCAACTTGGCCCAAAATGACACATAATCCCTTTTAACAATGACTGATTTAATTCTGCAATTCAGTATTAAATTAACCACGCAGCATATCTGAACATTGAAATAATGAATAATATGCATAATTTTTACGTACGTTAAGTATTATTTGTATTATATTTCAATTTAGATTTATTAATTGTAACTAACATTCTTTCTTGTAACTTGAATAAGGTTCATACTTGCGCTTCGTGCTCGCATGTCACTAGCGTCCAACCTAGATAAACCAAAAGGTACAGGTCAACAACAACAAAGGAATTTAGTATCATTTTTCGAAATAATTAAGCTTATTTCAAATACTACTTCTAGATTGAAACAATACACGGATACGACCCACTCAGAACTGTTCTAGTGCACACATTCATTTATTCCTCGGCAAAGGGAAAAATGGTATTTCTTTTTTTCTCTTAATAAGTATAATATATTTTGATTATACCTAGTTTGTTAACTAGTTGAAAGGAAATGGAAAGATCAATACTCATAATTAGGAATTCTGAAGGAGGAAAAGTAGACTCTTGCAAAAATCAATTCTCCGGGGCTTTACCACCAGCAAAAGGACAATAGTTTTCTGTGTCGCTATATCATTATGTATTTGTATTATTCAGAAATAGTGATATGCACTCATGTTCAAGAAACTCAGACATTCACTTTCGGAAATTCTGTATTGGAGGGATTTTAGAAAACATAGACACATGTTCTTCATTCTTTTTAAGTTTTTCGTGCATCACTTCTATCTCAACATTATAGAGTGAGTAAAGAAATTTCTGAAAAGAAAAGAATTACTGTACCTTTTATATATATATATATATATATATGAATTTCTTCCTTGCTTTTTGGTTGAAATTTCTCTTTAGTAACAGTATATCAGGGGCGTATCTAAGGGGGGTTGATGGGGGTTGTAACCCATTGCATTGATCTTTCATGTACTACTTAAATAGAGTGGATTTCAGATTACTTAAATTTTGGAAAAGTGAGATCTTAATGTGTGGAGGAGGGTTAATTTATAGGCATTACATTACATCGCTTCCAAATGTCTAGAAAATTTTTAACAGGCTGAGATATATACTTATCCAGGGAAACGAGATTAAGGGTTATTTTAACCAAACCGTGAAGGAAATGTAGAGACGATTACTTCAAGCACCACCACACCATAACTGCATTGGACAGGAGACTTGGATGAGATCCCCGATTGTATTTTATACATTTCCAAAGTTTTTCAGAGTGGTGTATTGTATTGCATAGTGTACCTCAAGAACTTTTGAAAGGGGAGATAAGATAAAATTCCAAATATTTTATTATTTGTAAATAAAGAAGGAAAATCAAGTTTACCATTTTAGTTAAATAAACAAATAATGGGGAGAGGGAATATCGGGATTTGGTATTTGGAACCTGAATATCAAGGAGTGGAGAAAATATATGAAGAGTACGCGGGAAGAACGATGAAAGTCAATTTTCCTATGTAAAACAGTTTTTAAAAAATCTGGTATCTCAGATATGTGAAAATATGACTTTCATCGTTCATCCCACGTACTCTTCATATTTATGTGGAGAGGGGAAGTGTTAGGAACAGAAGTGAACATGCACTCTACGAAACACAACAGGAAGATATTATTGTTATCATAGTTATTATATATCCCCTCCCATCGAATATTTCTGCATAAGCCTATGTAGTATATATATTTAAATTTAACATCTCCCAATTACGCTCAAAGGCTATATGAGACATTGATGAATGAAAGAACTTAATGATAACGGAAGAATCGATGAAATTAAGAATATTCCAAAGAGAGACCATCCCCACGAGATTTGTTTATCACAAAATATAACTTGCACTTGCCGGGATTAAACAGCCCTCATCAGAAGTGAGCTATGTATCACAGTGTTGCTTGGATACAAGATTTGGTTGTATCTCATTTAGAAAAGATGTATATACATTGTTACTGGATCTTTTCTTTCTTTCTTTCTTTCTTTTCTTTTCTTTTCTTTTCTTTCTTTCTTTTCTTTTTTTTGGGGGGGTCTCTGTATTGACTTGAAATCCACAGGCAGGTTTTAGGGTGTAACCTTTAATTGTACCATAATAATACTGTTAAGAATGAAAAAAGAATCCCGAAATTGAATAAAAGTTATTTTACATAGCAAGTTATCAGGGTTTGATCAAAAACAACTCCTGTCTCAACTATTACTTTTGGAAGGTGAGAATTGTTATTTTTCGAGGGCGTTGCATCCATGGTAAACTGGGAATCTCAATGAAGCCAAGCTATGAAATTATTAGAACTGAACACTTTAAAGTTTTAAATTTCACAGGTAGCAAAGGAAAATGTTCCTCAAAATATAGAACATCTCGTCACGTTCTGGCAGAATTTATTAGACAAATCAATGCTATTGCAACTTTCCCTCACACTTTATCTATGCTTGGAACTAGCTATTTTCTATGTGAGATATAGAAAATAGACTGCTTAAAAGTTGCAGGTTATTGCTTTGTCAAAAAACTACAATAACAAGATTTGCAAGCTATTTCCTTTGTCAAATAAATTATGTGCAAGTGAAGCAGTCCTCAAAAATTTTCACTAATTTACTATAATTTCTGATAAATTATTTACATGTGAATCAGTCATCAAGAAATTTCACTGGTTTTACTCTAGTTTTTGAATGTATGCCATTTTATCTGCAGCTTCCTAATATCTCTGTCAAATTCATATTCTGCGCACGTCTTTCTAATATTCTAATCTGATTTTACATATTTTGTCTTCCTCTTCTTTCCTCCTATTCTTCTTCTTCTCAATTTCAGGTTAGATACTTGAAATTTGGTGTTTGTCTTTCAAATTTAAACTAATGTGAAACGTGTTTAAACATTTTCTGATATTTTAGTAAAAAGAGAAAGAAAAGTGGTGAGAAAAAAGGTAGGGACTGCAGTTATTATAGTAAGATGCCACATTATATATTTATTTTTGTATCTGGCTTAGAATGAAAGAATAAAGGTGAGTATCACAATTACAATAAGACGTTCATATTTTTGGATCCCTGAAGATTAGAGCCATGAAACTTGGTATGTGAACTGAAATTCAGTAATCTGTAGTTTCATGGGATGTGAATCCCTAGGCCGATCGAACGTGGGTTTGGGGGCGAAGTCCCTAGTGATTGAAATGTTCAGTGTATCTGGGCATTCAGGACGGTTAGTATTTGAACTGAAATTCAGTATGCTTGTAGGTTTATAAGGTGCGAGGCAATAGCTGAACAAATGCAAGAGTCTGAGGGCGAAGCACCCAGCTAGTCGAAGTATTACAATTATTAGGATCACGTACTGGTACTTATAAGATTATAATGTTAGCCCTTCCGTCCGTACGTCCGTTACTCTGCACGATAACTTTTGAACGGATGCGAATTTTTAAATTGTTTTTCTTTTGCCATAGATAGATAGAGTTATTATCTCGAGGGAGTTCGTTGATGGAGGTGATTCGCCCACCAGAGTCATTTCCAGTTAACATTTTTATCACCGTAAAAGAAAAATGATAATAGACAGAGATAAACGATTTTCGGAAATCGATTACACGTTTCAAGGACAACTTTCATCACCATCCTTAACACTCTAGTATAGCCGGAAGTAGAAATTACTCACTTCACTATGAATGATCACTATAAATTCAAAACGGTAATAGATAGCGAGAAGCGATTTTCTTTAATCAATTAAGTGTCCCAAGAATATATTCCATCTCAACACCAATCTATCTACTCAAACCGGAATTCAAAGAACCATACAACTTCCATATTCCATATTAAATGATAAAATATTACGTAAGAATTATTCCTCTTTACGGTCTTTGAGTTTATTATAATAATACATTCATATCTGGGGATCCTGAAAGTTAGAAACATAAAACTTGATGTTTGAACTGAAATTCGGTATGCTTGCAGGTGTATGAGATGTGAGGCCATAGACTGAGAAAACACCGCGGTTTCTGGGCGAGGTCCCCAGCTAACAGAAGGCTAGGTATTAAATATATATTTTATTGTATTCTGATTATACATACAGTAGCAGAAGTTTCCGTTCTCCTCTTGGGAAGATAAGGTGTAATGAATATGAAAACTGAAATTTAAATTGTCACACTCGGTACTTTATGTACAAATAAAAGGAAATTTCAATATAATAAATACGACCTTATTTCTGCTCTTGAAAACGTGTTCCCTTATTTTTAATTAAGAATCTATGTACCGAATTCCACACCTCCAACTTAAGCGAATCTTGACATTCGACAGCCTCTGAAGAAAGGAAGAGAAGTTTGAATATTGTAGAAATGTCTCCGTTAGAAACGGGATTTTTGAAAGAGCTGAAATACGCATTTCCTCATTTTAAAGAAGAGTTTATGTGCTGAGTTTTATATCTCTAATTTCATGAATGTGTGAGATACTAAATTCTTAAAAAAAAAAAAAAAAAAACTTTAAAAAATATCTTCATTTCCCTTGGAATACATGCTCCAAAAAATACTTTCTTATTTCTTGCCTCCGTGATAAAAGGAATACGCCTAGGCCGGGAGCGCACAAACAAGGGCCTATGTGCGATCAACATAAATAACAAACCTCGAGTGCACAAAATATGATGCCATTGTGCCAAACAGTTTTTGGCAATAGTGATTTTTTTTTCAAAATCACCATCCACAACTCTCGAAACAAATATTGCATTATCATTGTGTACAAGATTAGTTAATTTATTTCGCGCAGGGGAAGAAAACAGAATTTGGAGATAGGTCAACATATTACGTATCATGTCTTTATACTTTCATATTGTCAGCATATATTTAAAAAATGTAAACTGCTGTTCTCCATTAACATAGGGTAATCATTTTAAAGTTGAACAGCATGGATAATTGTCCATAAATGAAATTCAAGAGTCTTATTTTAAATGGTCTAAAACTGGTACACAAACTTAAATCTTCCCCTTAACGAAAGTTACACATTTAGCGGCACTTATACTGTGGTGGTAGCCGGTACTTATAATGGTGCTCACTTTTTTCTTTTTTATAAGTGCGAACTAAAAATGGGTAAATGTCAATTAAAGACAAACCGTGGATATAAAATTTACTATATAATAATATTACGTACGCATATGTTGTACTTCTTGCTATTTACCCTTTCTTACAAAAACATCTTCCCATATTTTTCAAAAATCAAAATGTAGCAATTGCTCGTGTTATAATAAACGTCTAATTTCTTGATATTTGCCTCTCCATGTAACAGAAACGATCTCTTATATAATTTGTAAAACAAATCCAAACATGACAACACAGCATCGAATATTGTGCGCTCGCGATACCATAAGCACTTTCTTTCGTTTCTTTGTGAGCTAGTGGAGTACACCCAAGGAATATTCTGTCCAAATTTCACATTTCTTTTTACCTAAAGAAGTATGATCTAGGCGATGGTGAGCGAATCACTTCCACTCTTTTATATAGATTATGGTATTAGTGTTACCCAACATAATGTCGAGGTAGATTTTTCGAGATGACACCGAACTCTTCCAATAAACACGTTTTTAAATACAACACTTTCATGCCTCCTTTTCAAGACGAAACAGTTTTAAATCTCGTCTCCTGGTTAACACTATTCTTAATCGTTACACTCTACGCATAAAACATTTTGTTTCAAACAATGGAAAATTTAATATAATTTCCTTCAATACAGCTCATAACCCATTTGAATGGTGTCTTCCCGTTTCGCCTACGGACCTTCCACCAACTTCTATCATTATCTTAATCTCATCTCATCTGTAAGTGAAACAGGTATTCCCGTTTCGCCTATTCATGTTTCGCCTACACTCGCTCGACGAGGGATATTTATAGTTTGGGGGAATTTTTGAATGTTTGAGGTGGAAACGCAATATAGAGATAACTAAAATATTAATATATCGACTAAATGCAGTCATGTGATTTTTCAATCAAGTTAAATCGATGGAAATTAATTAATCTAGGGAATACTAAATTAAACCAATTAACTTGAATTTTTCAGAAAAGAATTCCAGAATTAACACTGCATAATAATCCTTTTATTGTCTAAAATTCTCATACTAATTAATAAATGCTGTAGTAAGTTTGACTTCTCTCTTATGTGTTACTAAGTTTCTGTGCTTAAATTTCTCAACTTTATTTTTTTAAGGTTACGATTAAGGTAAATTGAGTATGTTAGTCCCCATAATATTTTTAAATGTGATTCAGCAACGTTCAAATTCAGACGTAGTCTACTATCACTACATTCATTTTAAACGTTATACCTTGACTGAAGACTCATGCTGGCCCGCTAACCCTATAAAACTAATACCTTCATTATGAGAAATTTGGTATAAAAATAATTTAGCTAAAATAAGTTTAAAGAAATTCAGATTTCGAGTGCAATTAGCTTCCATTCGAGGTATTCCGCTCGTTACTCCAGAGTCGCGTTAAATATTATCAAAGAAAAACAGCTACATCACTTCATTTAGAGAAACTCATATTCAATTTATTGAAACAGGAAGAACGAGGGAGAGAATTGACTCCGTTCACTTCACACCACTCTGGACATGAATCAAGGGGGCGCGGACAAAATCCAAGCTAAATTCTGATAAGGCGGACAAAATCCAAGAGGACAAAATTCAAGCTAAATTCTGGCAAGGCGGACAAAATCCAAGCGGATAAAATCCAAGGAACAGTATCATGTGCGTAGCTGTGGTATGTGCCTGTGAACACCCTAGTTACATTGTGTGTTTGTTTCTTTCTTCAATTGTCATGCATTCTAAAGTTTTATCTGTAATTCTTCAATTTATTGATATAACATCTCATTTACTTTTAAAGAACTGAAAATCCAATAGAGCATGTAAGATTGTCACACTAAGAGTGCAGACGAGCTTTAATTACTTATCACATCCATATGAAAGTATGTAAAAGTATTGTGTATGTACAAATACATTGTAAAAGTATGTATTTTCATCTCAATTTTATTATACACAGTATTTTGAAACAAATAATTCTGATATACTGATCAAATTTTCGTCAGAAATGATCAAAATGGAAATATACGGTAGTTGTAGAATGTTTTTTTTTTGTATTCTCGTGTTTCGCTTATACTCTAAATAAGTGAATATAGATGTATCTATCAAGATCAAAATGTGAATATGGTAATGGTAGAATGCTGAGTGTTTTTTTACTCGTTGTCATCCACCATTTATTATGTTTGAATGCTATTGAAGTGTGTATTTTTAATGTAATAATGTGTGTGAATTAAATAATGTAAAAGCGGTCTAGAAAATCGAAATGTGAAAATGTGTCTAGACAAACTAAATGAAAATGTATGTATTATTGGTTATTTTCAAGTGTAACTGATGTGAATACTTTGAGGGTAGAGAAGTAAATTTTTTTAATTTAAATTATATCTTTTTAATTTTATTTCTACTTTAATTCTCATTGAATAGAATAGAATTACGTAAGTGTACTCTTTTTAAGACTAGGCTGCATTGCTGTTATTTGTTATCTCAGATTTAGCAAGTCAGTGCTTTCATTTTCTGGTTATTTATGTGAATATACTCTTTTTAGTAAAATATTTCTGACCACCCTAAATTGGATCCACCTGGGCATGTCCTAGCAGTAGCCAGAATATTTTATAAGTAATTAAAGCTCATCTGCACTCTTACTGTGACAATCTTTCATATTTTATTGTATTTTCAATTCTTTAAAAGTAAATGAAATGTTATTTCAATAAATTGAAGAATTACAGATAAAACTTTAGAATGCAATTGACAATTGAAGAAACAAACACACACACACATTTAATTAGGGCGTTTACAGGCACATACAACAGCTACGCACATGACACTGTTACTTGGATTTTATCCGCTTGGATTTTGTCCGTCTTACCAGAATTTAGCTTGGATATTGTCCTCCTGGATTTTGTCCGCTTGAATTTTGTCCCCTTGGATTTTGTCCTACACTCGATTCAAAATTTAAAACTCAATTCAAAAGCATTCAAAATTGAATTTAAAAACCAGCATTCATGCTATCCTGAACCTTCACTCCTGGCCTCAGTTTTACTCTATTTGCAATATTACAAGTATTTCTGCATTCAGACAGAAAAACTACAAAGTTACTTCCATCACCACTAAGGATGAAAAATTACATTAAGAAATTTTACTAGCAGGGCAGTTGGAAGGCATAATGGTTCATCTCTCACAGTCAGAATCACCGGAGTACCGACCAGCCTTGTAAAGTTCGAGAAACTGATCTTGAATAGCTAGTCACTCGCCGTTTTAAATTGTTCTGAGAGCCCATAAAAAATTAGAACGCATATCTGTTTTGAAATGATGACCTTTTGAACTACTAGTGGCAAAACACTCACTTGGTTAGAATCAGTCAATCACGTCAAAACTGTTGCTGACATAGAAAGTAAACCTATTCATAAATCTTTGTTTTAAAAAAAAACTCACACTAAATATCCCTCGTCGATTGAGTGTAGGCGAAACGGGAATGCCTGTTTGGCCTACATCTACGATGGGATTGAGGTAATGATATATATTGCTGGAAGGTCCGTAGGCGAAACGGGAATGAACCATTTGAATTATACTGACATAACCTAAGAAATTAATGTGATTTATTGAAGAATTCGTACATACGGTGTAAAAGGACAGTTTGTTTTAAATAAATATTGTCTGTAATTAATTATTCTCTTTTTCTTAAGTCTTTTAATCAATGAAAGAAATCCAGTTGGTACCTTGAATTGCTCAGATACAGTGTTTTACCTTCGTAATATGGAAAATATAATACTGAGAATGTGATAACTGCTAGGATTGAGTCCTAAATTGCAAGCGCATACACATACTTCAGGATTATTCAGATCTTCTTTGACATAAATGATTCATGAAAAACATTCAATATTATTAATAAAAAATCATAGTAAAACTTTTATCTAACTTGTGGCAACCTTGCGTATATTTTATCATATATGAAAATCTCAACCCTCCGTTTTGGCCATTAGTCAAGATTTTCGTGCCTGTCATGGATTTCCAGTTCATGATCAATAGCAAGATAAGGGAGTTGAGCAAATGTCCCACATTTTAACGCTTGGGCAAAACACACTTGAGGAAATGACCTGATCCCTTTCAATATAATAGAGGGATTCTCATTCTTAGAACGGATACACATAATAGTTCATTCACATCTGCCTTCTGATTCACGTAAACAGGATGCAGGGTAGTCTGTTTTTTTTTTCTCACTCTCTTGGGTCTTGGAAACACGAGATCTCTTTTTATGCTTCATTACATCTTTCTATGAGTTAATATATAAGAATATAATTAGAACTCTCTTAGACCCAAACATCTCATACATGGTTCACTAAACAGCAATTATCAATCACACAGAGTATAATCGTTCTCTCCCTCTCCCTACATCTCTCTCTTACCACATCACCTGTGTTTTTTTTTCTCAATTTTCAATACACACCCACATCCCACATTTCCTCTTCAATTCCATTGAATTTTGTCCACCTGTGGGTTGTTTTTCACCTCAAGTTACATTATATTACCGGAAGTATTCCCCCACTACTCTGCATTCATCTTTATAGCCACTATTATCTAACTTTTGTTTGATTACCCCTCCCCCCCTTTTTTCTTATCCTATATGTTTTTAACATGAGGTCCGATACACGCATATCTCTACTCACAACACACTACCAAAACTGGAAATGTTTCAAATTCACTGCGGCATAGAACCTCCACGTTCCATAGGTCATGGAGCTAGTGAGTTCTAGATTTTAAAAGCAAAAGAGTAATTCAGATTTTGTACATAGTCTGAACATATTACTATTTATAATGGGTTAGCAATATTGTTTGTCCAATTGAGAACAGCTGTCCTACTTGTTTTTGCTTTCTTTGCAACTGTTTCTGACCTTGTGGAATAATCCTGGGCATTCCCGCAACACTCTCATATGCTACTCAGAAAGCGTTTAAGATATTTCTAAGATCAGACTTTTCCTCCTTTGTAACATTTACAGCATCCTTCCTCATAGTTTCTTCGTAACGTTAGAAACGCTCTTATTCGTTGACTAGGATTTTCGTTTTAGCTGGTTATAACCCAACAATTTAGAATGTCCAAATTATGCTCAAGTAAAAAGGACAATATTGCATATGTTTATAAATACAGGAATTTCTGGCTAATGACAGTCTTGAGGAATTGTGACTCTAAACCTTCTCCATTTGATTAACCCTTTTAAGTTCTAGTACCTAAAGATACTAAAGTAGTGTCTTCATTATTCGATTAAAAAAGTACTAATAAAGCTTTTTGCTTCGTCTTTTTTTAAAGTCTGGAGGCATTGTAGAACACGTTACGTATGGTTTCACACTTTTCTGCGCCGAGATATGGGAGGTGATTACATCATATTAAAAAAAAAAAAGCCTGTTTACTTTTGCGGCTAGAAGATTGAAATTTTGCACACATATTCAGTGCACCCTTTAGTATTTTTCAGATTTGTTTCAGATCTCTGCGTTACCATAGGAGGGGGTCCAGAGGGGCAAAAAAGTAAAAAAAAAAAAAAAAAAAAAGATGGATCTTTTTTAAACAAGATACACGCCTCAGATACACGATTGAGGCATGTAAATGGTACCGTTTGAAAGAATGTTCTATTCTGGAGAGAATGATGGGCGAACCATGATCCTGGGATAAATAAGGATGTTTCAGGAAATTTTTATGTTACATCTGGATCTTTTAGAGTAATCTGGGGCATTTTGGGGCTCATTTGTAAATATTTTCCCCACCCTTGCTATTCAAAATAAAAGGTTGAAATTTAGTATACTCCTTAGTATTATTCAGTTGATTTCGAGATCTGTGCGTTAACATAGGGGGTCCCAGAGGGGCTCAAAATTTAAAAAAAAAAGAAAAAATCAGCAAAAATCCCGACTTCTCTCAGAATTTCCCGCCTCAGTGACATGATGAGGAATATGAATGGTACCGTTTAAAAGGCTGTTCTATTCTGAAGATAATGAGGTACGAACCATTATCCTATGATAACTAGGGATGATGCTGTAGCTGCTTGGCTGGAAGTCTATAATTGAAAACTTGCTGTATAGAAAACAGTGTAAGTGCCAAAAACTAAAGTTACTGTAACAGTAGTGACAAAAGATAGTAAATTGTGCCCAAGCGTCACAAAATAGAAAATATCATTGCTTTGAAATATAGCCTAGTATATAACGAAATATGAAAATCTAACAGGCATAAACGTATTAAAAAGTGAAACAATATATAAAAACTGACACCTATATAAAAAAAAAGCCAGTATTGAAAAGGGTTAACATTGATATTTTGATTCACAGTTACGTACATGTAATCACACAATTCGTGAGAGTGTATTATTGGATTGACCAATAGGATGATAGATTTCAACCATTAGGATTTCCTTTTTATGAATTGATGTGTTTCACCTCCATTTGCAATACGTAGGTTAAGGGGGACAGGTCAGGATTAATGTGGGCTCTGAACAGGGTCTTAAATCTAGGGCAGTTGGCAAATGTCTATCAAGTAAAATCAATCCTCACATTATACATCGCTCCCCATCAAACTATCTCGCATCCAAGAAAACTGAATTACAAAATGGTGTCCCGGTAATGCTTTTTATGAGTTTTTACGAGCATTTGTATTGTATGTTTACAAGTGTAAGATTACAAGTATCAAACTATTACAAGTGCTATACTACAGTTAAAATCAGTAAATGCATCCGACTTTCTAACACATTAATTTCTGTCAGCAGAGTGTTACTACACAATGTAAAGAACTTCTATTTTATATTTACAAGTATAGAGTTAAGTGTGAAAACATAACAAGTGCTTTAACCTATACAAGTGCACTGTTTTTATGTCATATAAAGCGTTTTTTTTTCCACTATTCTCATTTGTGCGCATTTGTGTATTCTCCGTCGCTGACGTACCTGCTCTCTATGTGTACACCTCCACGCTACCACGAGAGCCCCTCCTGCTGCGCTCCTTCCTAACTCGGTTAGGTAGCATTCGTGCATTTTCGAGGGTGCCTAGCACAGGTTGGTCAGTGTTATATGCTCTGGTTAATGTTGTTTGCACAATAGTTTAGGCGCTTGTGTAGTTTTGACACATCATATGTTGGAAGATTTACAGGCAAAAATTCAATACTTTGTATGAAAAGACATACACATATTTATAAGAAACAATTTTCTGCAGGTGACAGAATTAAATACATAGTATACAGCTGTATTTTAGATTTACAAGTGTAGAGTTATTAGTGTAAAATCATTACAAGTACTTTATGATTAATAAAACAAGTGAGCGCATACGAAAAATGACTCTATTAGATACTATTTTCCACCGGCGGTGTATTTCTGCACAGTGTACAGAAGCTGTATTTTATGTTTACAAGAGGAACGTTACTAGTATGAAACCGTGACAAGTGTCAGTAAAGCTCGTATCATTGCCAAATCCACTTCTTTTCACCACCCTCGCTTACGGGTATACTCATCATTGCTGACGCACCTGCTCTCTTTGGAGCAACCTGCAGCTTTGCTCTGCTCTGTCTCGTTAGATAGCATTTGTGCTTTTCAGTGACCACCTAGCACATATTAGTTCGTGTTTTTTACGGTGTAGTCTGGAAACCGTATTATACGGAAATCGTAAAGGAATTGTAGTTTTCAACAATTACTTCTTGTGGCTCCCTTGAATTTTATCTATGCCAAGTGAGATATTTTCGTGTTGCCCAGCGCAAATCTTTTAGAGAACAATAAGAAAGAAATTCGTGAAGGAATTATATTTTTTCGACAGTTATTTCGAGTGGTGTCAAAAGTCAACCTGCATGATAGTTTATATGACACCTGTCAGGATTCTTAATTATACCCGTAAAGAGTCAGGTTTGTCGCATATTATCAAACCTCCAAGCGATTATTAGAGCAAGCACCAAGAAAATATGGGTGCAGAATATCTTGGGAAAACACTTAAAACAAGGAATGCGAAAGAAAAAAATCTTTTATTTATATATATTAGGGTGTCTTTACAATCTGTACGAAAATTTTGTTGCTACAGGAACACTTTTTAGGTTAATAAACTGAGTAATAATTTTCATCAACTCATTATTTAACGAGGCTCTTTGTCACTAATACCATCTTTGAATAGTTAAAGATTAAAGCGTTATAAACAGGTAACAAAGGTTTATCCTCTATATTTTTAGCACAAAGGAAAGCATATTTCTTACGACCAGTGTTTGAGCGATAAAAAATACTTAAAACAATGAAAATATGATGTGTTATATTTTCAAAAATCCATTCATTTTTTCGATTACATAGATGGCGCCAACATCTCTTTGTAAGATATCCAAGAAAAGTAACTAAAAATAAACAATCTAACCTCATCAAAAGTTCACAAAAAGTTAAAGGAAACATCTTACTTTAAAAATAAATAACGTGTTGAAAAGAATACAAGAATTTTGTGTTTACATGAAGTGAAATACTGCATATGCAGCAAAATTTTATTTTGTTTCAATAACTTCAAAAAGGCTCCTTCTGAGTAATATAATCTTTGTATTTTTGTGTTCCAGATACTGATTTTTTTTTTTTTTTTTTTTTTGCCCCGAATGATGAATATTCCGTTCAAGTCAAGGATGTTATAAAATAGAGGATCTGGCCATACGTATCTTTTATCCTATGAACTCAATGAAGCCAAAAAAAGAACCGAGCATTGTCTGAGCCGGCACGTTTGATTGGCTACTCTCGTTTCCTCCATGATTGTTGGCTCGAAACATTGTGATCTTAGTGGTGCGGAGTGGGTGTGGCGAAACTGTGACGTATGGCTTCACGATTTTGTTGTATGGACAGATCCTCTATTTTATAACATCCTTGGTTCAAGCAGTGTTGCAAAAAAGTTGACACAATAAATCGCTAAACGAGAAATGACATTACTGCCATTTTCAGTAAAAAGTCACTAAAAATTATTCTTGAAGTTCCTTTTAAAACTTCAGACTTAATTTATATTGCTGATTATGTTTTCGACAAGATCAAGATTAGTGACAACGCAAGAGCGAAGCAGGGAGGCGAGCTACCCCCAGTGACTGTGCTGTGCCTGCTCCCCTGAAAACTCCAAACATGTTCTATAGCATGGTTTCTCAACCTTTTCCACCGGCGTACCACCAAAGCATATTATTAATGAATAATATCATATGACGTACGTGCCACCACTAACAATTCGCGTACCATAGGTTGAGAATCCCTGTTCTGCAGGATAAGTAATATAAAACTATCCTTTGTGATAGCTATACGGTTTTCACCACATGAAAATTAAAGGTAAAATACAAAGCACTTCCAACACTTAATAGCAACACATTTACTAATAGGATCAGATACTTCAAATAGTGCATAGCCCGCGCCTTAGGTTCTGTAATCCACTTGTGAAACACTAACCTGTCTTCAATTTCCTGTGGATTATGAAACAAATCTCTTTGTCATCCATACCTAGTAAAATCATAGTATGAAAACGAAATTTTTGAAAAACTTAATGTTAGTTAGTTTGGTTATGTCTTTTAAGTTAAAGAAAACGGTTGATTAATGAAATTGAATGATTATGAAGGAACTGGTGGAATGCGAAAGTGGGAGCAACATGAAAAATACCGACCGAATCCATAGACTCCATATTATTTAGCACAGACTCAGGCACGTAGCCAAGGGGAGGTCCGGGGGTCCGGACCCCCCCCCTTCGAGACCAGAAATGAAAAAATTAAGGAAGGATAAAACAAAATGAAATGACAAAAAGAAGGATTAGCGTTAAAAATTAAAAAGAAAACTACAGGAAGCTTCTGATTACTCTTTCTTATGAGGAGATTTGTATTACTTGCAATTTGGTGGCGAGGTAAGCGAGATATTCTGGAAGAGTCAAGGAATTTGAAATTTCAAGAAAAGTTATGGAATTCTCAGAATTTCTGCTACTAGTCAGGGAGATTTCACGCTTTCGAAACCATAGTGCCGTTGTGTAACAGCATGGACATTTTACTGTGGTCATCATAATTTTTCGTCATCGCATCCTTGCAGTATCAAACATGTTATTTCAATGACAATTTTCCATTGCTCCTTTAACCTGTCATTTGGAACCGACAATAGTTGACGGAATAATAAAAACAAAAATTTATGAAGAAAGAAAGTTCTGTTAGCATTTGATTCAACAGAGAAAGGAACGCATATATTGTAAAACTAGTTGAATATACACATGCTTCGCACAGGGGCTGTATTTGGAAGTCAACGCCTGTGGGAGTATCACCATGGATCACAGCGACGGTGAAAACTATGGATTTGATACTAATATCGGTCATTTTGGGCTATTTTTTACATGTCTCGGTATCCACCCGCCCGCACACGATTGTAACTAAATTTGCAAGGCATCGCTAATGGAAGTGTCACCATTGATTTCAGCGACCGCGAAAACTATGGATTTGACACTAATATCGGTCATTTTGGATTACTTTTATGTGTCTTGGTATCTCACCCCCCTTCGGTGACCCCCGGCTCGGAGCCGAAAAGCGTGAATTTGGAAGTTAATGCGATCCGAGTTTAACCATTGATTTCAGCGACCGCGAAAATATGAATTCGACACTAATAGCTCAAGTGGTAGAGCGTTGGCTTCGCATTCGGGAGGTCGTGGCTTCGAATCTCGCTGTCGACCATCCTGCTGCCGATCATCCTGTTTTCCAGGGTTTCCCTCAGTCGTACCAGACAAATGCCGGGATGGCACCTACTAAACAGGCTCTTGCCGATACCTTCCCAAATCCTTTCCATTGTTAATGTTGTTGGATATCCAGTGTAAAATGGCCTCTGAGCTGTATCTGGTGATTGTTAAATAAATAAATAAATATCGATCATTTTCTACTACATTTACATGTCCCGGTAAACGCCCCCCTGAGATCCACTGTTTCGAAATTAAAGAAAAAAAACGCTTCGTCTTGATCTGGGGCCTGGGCCAAGGTACCCCTGACCAAAATTTGGTAACTCTCGGTCCCTCGTCTGGTTCCTAGGCCGCACACAGACAGACAAACACACAAACAAACTTTATTTTATTTATATTAGAAGATAGTTTACAAGACAGTATGGAGTATGTACTTTTTATAATAATTGAGGTCATAACGAAAGGAAAATTGTTATATTTTGAATAAACAGGAGAAGGATGTAAATATTGTAAAGTCTTTTTCAATACTTTTTTTTATTATTTTGCTCGAAATTTCTTCATAGTTTGTTATTAAAATACTTGCCAACATATCCTCATTTTATTGTTTTAACAAACCAATATATGTTAATAGTAAAGTAGATTAGATTGATCGAGCTCCTGGGCCTTCAGAATTTCATATCATCCCCCCCCCCGTTACTAAATCCTGACTAAACGAACCAATATATATTTCAGTAAAATAGTTTAGAATGATCGAGCCCCTTTTGTGATGACCACAGTATTTCATGTCACGGACCCCCTCCCCTTCATGAAATCCTGGCTACGTGCCTGACAGACTGACTAGTTCGAACCTCGCTTCAGATGTGGGTGCTCTTCTGCAGAGTACAGTACCTTCCCTGTGGCAATCCATTAACAAGAGGAATTAATTTTGCCAAAATATACTACTTCGTAGCAATAAGGTACGCAGAATTTCAAGGGAAGGTCTGCAGAATTCTCGTATGCAGAATTTCAGATGTTTGTGTACTCGTACATACTTTAATATGGTAAATTACTATTTTCATGATATCTTGCTCAAGGAAGATTTAAGCCTAAGAAACGCCACTTGCATGCGCCTTGCACGAGAAAACATTCTTGTAATTCTTAAAAAGGTGGTTCAGTATATTTTGGAAAAATGTTCCAAATACATTTGAATACCTAGTTGGCACCAGTTTGTCCATAGGATAATCAAAGATAAATAATCTACCCAATTCTTTAGTAGTCAGAGAAAACGAAAAGAAAAATGTTGACTTAAAGCAAATAAAAGAAGAAACATAAAAAAGACTTACCAATTGTTTAGTTACATTATGCAGAAAACTGCATTCAATTGTATCATGTTTCAAGCTTGTTACCAAGTGCATGGAATTCCACAGAATGAGTTAAACCCTATGCTAGTTACGCTTGCCAAAATCAAGTTCATGATAACATTCCGTTCAGAGTAGACGAAGAAAGGCTGTTTACTCTCTGAATAAATAAATAAAGCTTTAACAGTCTTAATTAAATGTGCTACCAGTACGTTGCAACGGCTTTGTTTACAAAGAACATCGATCTTCGAAATTTTAGTTTCCATTGTTTTAACTTACGGAGGAAAGTGTTAATACATTGGTGAAAGATATTTGTTGTGTGAGTTGGGATTATTTAATTTATTTGAAATTATGTAAACGATACCAAATGCCCTCACACATTGCTTAAAAAAAATGTAATTATGTAAATGATAGGAAATACCCTCATGCATGGCTACAGAAAACATGAAATGATGTAAATGATAGGAAATACCCTCATGCATTACTACACAAAACATGCAATTATGTAAATGATATGAAATACCCTCATGTATTACTACATAAAACATGTAATTATGTAAATGATAGGAAATACCCTCATGAATTGCTACAGAAAACGTAATTTTGTAAATGATAGGAAATACCCTCATGCATTACTACACCAAACATGTAATTATGTAAATGATAGGAAATACCCCCATGTATTACTACACAAAACATGTAATTATGTAAATGGTAGGAAATACCCTCATACATTACTACAAAACATGCAATTATGTAAATGATAGGAAATACCATCATACATTACTACACAAAACATGCAATTATGTAAATGATAGGACATACCCTCATGCATTACTACACAAAACATGCAATTATATAAATGATAGGAAATACCCTCATGCATTGCTACAGAAAACATGCAATTATGTAAATTATAGGAAATACCCTCATGCATTGCTATAGAAAACGTAGTTATGTAAATGATAGGACATACCCTCATGCATTGCTACAGAAAACGTAATTATGTAAATGATAGGAAATACCCTCATGCATTGCTACAAAAAACATGAAATTATGTAAATGATAGGAAATACACTCATGCATTGCTACAGAAAACATGTAATTATGTAAATGATAGGAAATACTCTCATGCATTACTACACGAAACATGCAATTATGTAAATGATAGGAAATACCCTCATGCATTGCTACAAAAAGCATGAAATTATATAAATGATAGGAAATACCCTCATGCATTACAACACAAAACATGCAATTATGTAAATGATAGGAAATACTCTCATGCATTACTACACGAAACATGTAATTATGTAAATGATAGGAAATACCCTCATGCATTGCTACAAAAAACATGAAATTATGTAAATGAAAGCAAACACTCTCATGCGTTAGCACAAAAAACTCGAATTTATGTAAATGATAGGAAATTTCCTCATGCATTATTACAGAAAACATGAAATTATGTAAATAATTGCAAATACCCCTATGAGTTACCACAGAGAACATGAAATTATGCAAATTACCTAGGTACCAAGTAAAACAAACATGAAATTATGCGAATGATAGCAAATGCCCTCCCTTGTGGGTTATCACAGAAAGAATTATTTCGCCCTTCGCGTCAACCAAATTAGTCTCTAGTCGTATTTTTTGAGGCAGAAATACTCGAGTGTACCCAATTTCGAAAAAAGAAAAGTTGAAGTATTTAACTTTTACATTTCGCGATTATGCTCTGTGCGCTAAAGGAGAAAAATAATTAGTGAAAATGAATAAAACGAAGTGTTAGAATGAAAATGTGGGATGAAACGGGAAAACACCGGGAAAATTGTGATATGATGTTGTCCACGACAAATTCACATCGCCTGGGATTGTATCAGGAACCGGTACACCACATTTAGCCACAAGGACAATCATAAAAAAAACTTTAATAAAACAGAATAAACAAATAACAGTATTACTTGTACTCCACGTGAAAGAGTTTGGTTTGTGTGGCTTATCTTCCTAGCTTAATTACGGGATAAGTTATTTGAAGTTTAAATTGAGTCACATTAAGGAGCAACCAGAATGTGACTATTTTACACAATCAGGCGCCTCAATGGCCGTAACTCTGTAACGATGCATTTCCCGACATATGGTCATATGAACTTTTTTGCTTGTCTACCCATAAAAAATCTGCCCCTGAAATTCTGCCGTACCTTTTTGTAACACCACCCTATATATATATATTGATTAAGTTATTGTACGAACACAATGGAAGAGCATTTATCAATGTTTAAAGATACGCAAATCGCAACGTAATATACGCCTCAATAATAAATATGGTTTGAATGTTGTTATATCACACACTTGGTGGACCTCTTGTCACGCTGAAGGATTCTGACCAGGAGCGTCATTTCAGATTTTGCTTGGGAGGGGCAAAACCCCTTGATATAAGTAAAATTTCGCGTAATTCACTGATTTACTACTATTTTATTGATAAAATCTATAGAAATCTCAAACTCAGGGGAGCAATTGCTTCGCCCTGCCCCTCCCCTAAATGACGCCCCTGATTCTGACAACTTGTAGATGAAATTACTGTAAGAGAAAAATCAAGGCATACGTTTTTTACACATAATTTTTCAAAACGAGACGAGAAATAATTCTTCGAGAATGGATACAAAATGATACTTCCACACAGTTTATGAGACGAGACTACGAAAACCTTATTTATCGTCTCGTCTCATAAGAAACACTATTAAAAAAAATAGAACTGATGGTAGCCAATATAGACATGTTTTCAATTTTCATTGCTGTGCATGTTTCTGTCAGTAAGCGCTGGCAACCTTTGTGGAACCTGTTCGGTGTGTATTCACAAGGGAGTAAAGTAGGGGCAATTTTGTAGATATAGATGTGTATGGGTGTGCAAGAGAGAGAGAGAGAGAATAGGGAAGAAGTGAAGAGCTTGATCAATACATTCGTCCCCTCTCACGAGTAATTCCCCTCTTCCTTGTCCCCTTCCGTCCCTATTTCATGTTCATTCCTATATACCATATCACACTCACAAGAAGAGAGAGGACACAGCTAATGCCTGAACTACTAGCTTAATGCAAGAGGGACCAGGGATACAGTTTCAGGAGCAGACGGCAGAATTTTATGTTCACAAATTAAGTTTTGCGATGCCGATAACAGTCACAGCATTCAAAATATTAATTAGGCCTCATAAAACGTAAAGGTAGGCTCTAAAACGATCTTTAAAAAGCAATTTGTATCTAACAGCGTGTTATTAATAAGATCCAGGCCCGTATTTAGGTAAGTGCTATTCTCTGCTCGAGCACAGGGCGGCAGAACTTAAGGGGCGGCAAAATTTTGGACTTTTTAAAAACATTCACAATAAAGAATATTTAAACTTGCCTCAGAGTCACGTGCAAGCGCGAGAAATATGATAATGTGTTCAATTCATCAGTAGTTACTAATTAGCTAGCTTATCTGATCATTTTTAAAAAGTCATCCTCTTTCACCCCACCCCAAAGAGTGAAGATGAACTTGAACATCATGAAAGCTGATGCTGTTAAACTCGGCGACCTCGAGAACTATGATTTCAACATTAATATCTGTCGTTTTCGATTACTTTTAAAATCTCGCCCTCTTCCTGAGGATTGGAGTATGACTTTGTAGTTAAATTGAATTAAAACTGTCACTATTCACCTCATCGATCCCAAAAGCTGTGAATTTAAATCTAACATTGGTCGTTTTCGCGGAGGGGGTAATTTAATGCGGGGGGCGGAAAATTATTTAAAGCACAGGGGCGAACAATATATAAATACGGGCCTGATAAGATCACAAAACAAATAAGCGGATTAGGTCATCATGGGGGGAAAAAATCACAATTATAAATTTATATCTAACAAAACACTGATGTATATTTGATAGACAACCATGTAAAATCATGAGAAAAAAAATATTATATTTAATAGAATATAATGGAAAATGTCAAAAATAAATGTATATCTAATAAAGTACCTCATGAAGTAACGAACACAAAAATAAATGTGTATGCAAGAGAACCATATCAAATCAGTAAAAGAAGTGTTTAATCAAATATTTTGTAAAACCAAAAATAAAATTATTTCCAAGAGAATACCATCAGGCCCGTATCCAGGGGGGTCTAGAGGGGTCGTCCCCCTAAATTTTTGCGGGCCCCCCTTAAATGTTCACGGTAGGCTTGCAAATGAACTATAATATGGTGATGAACTATAATATTTTGGATCGGGTCCACCTAACTTCAGCCGGCCCCTCATACATTTTTGGGCTGACTACCGGCCTGAATGCTATTAATAAGAAATTATGAGAAAATATAATTTTGGAATATATAATAGAACCCATATGTATGAGTAACTCGGTCGAAGATGTTGGTAAGCACCAGTGGCGGATTTAAGACGTAAAAACTTGAGGGGAGGGGAGAGAAGCAGCCAGAACCCAAACTATGATGGGTATATCATGTGTTTACTATAAATTCTCAAATAAATATAAATAATAGGTTAAATTAATTTTGCCACTCAAAATACTGGGGGGGGGGGACTAGATCCCCGGTTCCGGGGTAAATCCGCCACTGGTAAGCGCCACTTCTAGTAAAATTGAGATAATAGAGGGACTAAGCGGAACGAGATTTACAATTTAAAATGGGATCTGAATCAGTGGCGGATGTAGCCCAGGTCTGGTGGGGCCTAGACCGTCTAGTATTTTGAGTAAAAAAAAAAGTAATTCATTCTATTATTTATATTTTGAAACTTTATAGTAAACTTACGACATATCTATCCTAGTCTGCGTTCTAGGCTGCCCCCGCAGTTTTTACCTTCTAGATTTGCTACTGATCTGAACCATGTATACCCTCCAACCTACAGGGATCCAGAGGCTCGATTAATCGGAGATTGTCCTATTTCTACGAGAGAATATTGTCCTGATTTTGAAAAGAATATATTTATGCGCATACTTTTTGTCACTGCAGAACCCTATAAATTTTATTGTAACACAAAGTAAGTCCAACTACACAATAAACATGGTTTAGGATAATATTTTCATTTTGAAGTGTTATTTACTGTGAAACTGTTACTTTAGTGCAAAACAAGTTCCTTCTATTATATATATATATCCCACTAAGAGCAGTTAAAATTACTCACATCTCACCGGAATTGAAATATAAAATATATAATCTATCATTGATCTACGTGTGTTGCCTGCATATGCTGATTGGTGGTGTCCACAAGGGTTGTGTCGTCTCGGAAAGATGTTCTGAAGGTGAACTCTCGTCTCTAAAAGCAGCTTTTATTAGCAGAGTTCAATCTCGTCTCGTATCTTGACACACGAAATTGTGTCTCGCTTCGTCAGCAACACTAATGCCGATAATATGTGTCATCAGTCATTTATGTGGAAAATTATTAACAGTAGTTACAGAAAATGGATTTTTTTTGGGACAAATCCATACACCTACTATATATAGTCTATCATCATGCCAATTAAAATACTTTATAATAACAATGTATACTCAGCAGTGTGTATTTAGTACCGGTATGCATATTTGTACGTTAGCAATCATGGAAAACATAATTAGCCAATTACACTGAATGTCAGCAACTATATAATTAGAAGTCTACGCTCGGTTGAAGTAAACAGTTCAGTTCAATGAAAAAGTTTGTTTAATTGAAACTTCTTTTTTCAATTCTTCAGTGTTTTATTCTGTGGTTTTGCCTTTCTCTCTCTCTCCACTCTCCAAACACACACACACACACACACACACACACACATACACACACACAGATATATATATATATATATATATATATATATATATATATATATATATATATATATATATATATATATATATATATATATATATATAGAGTGAGTCAGAATTATGTGAACACTATTTGAGAGTTTTCGCCATACAGAGCTTCAACCTGCCCACTAGCACGATAAACGCACATACATCAACAGTACAATTTAGTGCCCAACAACACATTTCGAGGGAATGTTGGATATCACACCTTTTATTTTGTCCTTGAGTTCTTCGATGTCTCTCACTCTTGAACTACACACGCACTCCTTTATTATACCTCATAACCAGAACTCACAGGGTATGAGATCCGGAGATTGAGGAGGCCATGCCAACGGTCCGCCGCGACCAATCAAACGATTTAGATATGTTTGATCAAGATAAGAGCCAACAGCACAAGCATAATGAGGCGGTTCACCATCACGTTGAAAATAGCCTTCTCGTGTAAGTTATCGTAGCATGTTATCAATGGCAAAGTCTTGCAGCATTTGCAAGTAGTCATCTGCAGTCATCGTTGGGGTTGTAAAGAAAAATGGGCCAGCAGCGTTCAACCTTCACGTTCATGCTCACGAACGATACGTGGATTTTCAGTACCGGTACCCCAGAAAATTGTGATATGACTATTAACATGACCGTTGGTATGAAAGGTAGCTTCATCATTGAATATTATTTGATTAACAATGTTCGGCTGCAACCGTGACATTTCAGCTAGAATCTCACAGCATTCTACATGTACCTGTTTCTGCTGAACAATCAAAGCTTCAACGATTTGTAGATAATATGGTCGTATGGCAAGGTAGAATTTGGTTCGCTGTCTTCCGTGGAATCCCGGTTTCCAGACTGCAACTTCTCGTCGATTTTGTTGGACTTCGTAGTATGGCTTCCTGCACTGTAATAATGTTTAATTCACTTATGCCTGTTATAGGTCGCCTCGCATTTCCGCGGTAATTGTTTGCTACTGATCCAGTTTTGCTGCAAACTTATGGTAAATGTGATACATTGTTAAACGAGTTGGTGGCCGTCGATCTGAAAATCGTTCTGCAAATCTTCGACACACTGTTGCCAACTGCACAACTTCCATTAAGCTTGCCACCACCACTTTTCTATGCTCCAATGTGAGTTTGTCAGCCATGGGTCAGACTGTAATAGAAAACAAAACAAACTTCAAATTGTTCATACAGTGGCGGCGATTGGATGAAAAAAGTGGGGGGGAGGAGACATGATCTGAATATTTGTATATCAATGTTAGTTCTCCTGGTTGTTTCTAACACTTTATTTGACGAAAGGTTGTATAACTAAAAAGATGCTATCTCTTTTAGTTAAAATACCGTATATCGTATTTTATATTTATTAAATTGACAAAAGCAACGCTACTAGCCCTTTGTACTCTTAAACAGCGAAAGTGTAAGAAGAGATTTGATCCCTTGCTCATGAACATCTTAAAAGTCTGCCTGGAAAATTGTGTGATCAGATTATTTAATAAATTTACAAAATAAATTAATATAAGAATGATATTAATCATAATAATGAATAGGGCTCGGAAGTTGAAGACCTAAAAAATTGCCTAAAAAAGACCTAAAAATATCTGAAAAACGACCTAAAAACTGGAAAAAAAGACGTAAAAATAAGACTCAATTTAATTAGAATTATATATTTAATGAATATAATGCTCAAGAAATACAAGCTTCTGGTAGGTTAACGGTCTGTTCTTCTTCCACAAACTGAAGTACAAACTAAAATAAGAAAACTTCTCCACCCTCACTCCCCCTTCTGGAGGACATTGTTACGCCTCCTTATCTGACTTGTGATTGTTGCAGATCTGGTCTTATCAGTCCAGTCTTTCAAGGACGTCTTATCTTTTGAATTTTCTTTACTAAATAGAAGGGGCCTTATGCAGAGTCGTTTTGACGTATGATTAGCGTCATACTAAAGGTTTGACTACTGCAGGAAACATATATTAGTCTAGCTCTTTAGTATGATACTAATCACGCGTCAAAACGACTAAGGCCTAAGGTGTTTAAGAGGTGGTAATAATTCGAGTTAATGACCAGTAAATTTATTGTCGAAGGATGGAGGGCAAAACAAAAACGTTAAGACCTATTAAAAGCTTTTTTAAAAAAAGACCAATAAACAAAAAACCGCCGAAAAAGGAAAAAAAAAGGACAAATAAAATCCACTATTTTCTGGCCTACAATGACCCAAAATGAACACACATTATGTTAAGCCTCGTCTTTAAGCACTAGTAAAAAATAGGATTTTTCCTCAACTTCCGGGCCCTAGTAACGAATAATAAGGCTTGTTTCGCAAAATGTCATATTGAAACTGGAGATTAATGAACAATTTATATTTTTAATTCTACACATGCTATTAAATGTATGTTATTATTCTTAGAAGGAGAGTAAATCCTACAAGTACATGCTAGGGCATTTAATGAAATATTTACGTCTTCGATGTCATTAGGTGCAGTCATCACTTTCTTGGAAACACAACAATATTAGAATCAGTCCACACTCCAGTTATACAAAATAATCCTAAAACCTAGAATTATGTTGAATTCACTAGATTTAATTGTATATACACTCATAGACCCTTAAACACGCCACTTCACTCGTATATTACACTGCAAAACAATGGAAAAGGTAGAAATTGTTTCTTGTTATTCTCTTTTTCATCAATATTCCTTACTACTAGGAAGAAAAGACATTTTAAGAACTGTCGATTTTTGTGCAATTAAAGAATAACTTGTAAAAGTTTTTTTTTTTTTTTTTCGAAATGTTCTCTCAATTAATTTCAAAACAGCTGACTAACATATCGAGCCATTGTAAGAAAAAATGAAAGCACGCTGGAATTGTTGCGCTCCACTAGCAATTTTGGGGTCATTTTCCGTGGCAATTAAAACCCAATTCCTGTAGCTTTCTTAACTCCGCAGGAAGACAACCAATACGTACTCACTCAACGGCAAATATCTGGCACCATTTTTTTCTATGAACCAGTAATGAATAACAAAACTTTACATTTCCAAATGAAACTATTTACATTACAAGGTCATTTCAAAAAAGTGGGGGCAACTGCCACCCTTTGTCCCCCCTAATCGCCGCCCATGTATATAGGGCAAAGGGGGGTACATTTGAACATCTGTTTTCGAATATTCGTTTTTGCTTCCAAACACTCAGTAAATTTCCTTATAGAACTGTAGCAAAAGCTAAATATAATATACATTATATTTGCCATAAAATAGAGTACTTTGTTTGATCTTGTCATCCTGTGCAAGGGCGCAGGGGGTGTCGTTCAAATGTACCCCCTTGGGGGGTAGATTGGAACAAACATGGGGTAGATTTGAACATACGTGGGGCAGTTTTGAACAAACCATTATTTTACTACAATAATCGTTATTTTCAGGATGAATTCGTTTACGAACAACAAGGCTAATGTAACAAAGCAGCATTAACGGTTTAAGGCACAAGAATTATTCAATCGCGTATGGGAAGGAAATAATAATAATAGTAATAATTGCTGAAACATATATGCAGGCCCGTATTTGTATATTGTGCGCCTCTGTGCTCTAAATAATTTGCCTCCCCTTCGGAAACATCTGAATTGAGTTGAATTCATAGTTTTTGGGGTCACTGAGATGAATAGTGACAGTTTTAATCCAATTCAACTTCAAGGTCATACTCCACTCCCCAGGTAGTGGACGAGATTTTAAAAGTAATCGAAAACGACAGATATTAGTGTTGAATTCATTGTTTTCGAGGTCGCTGAGTTTAACGGTATCAGTTTTCATAATGTTCAAGTTCATCCTCGCCCCTTAGGGTGGGAGTAGGAGAGGATGACTTTTTAAAAAATAATCAGATAAGCTAGCTGATTAATAACTACTGTAATTAGAGCGAATTAAACATTTTCTCGCTCTTGCGCGGGACTCTGAGTGTGGTAGTGTTAAATATAACTTTATTGTGGATCTTTTTTTAAAAAAAATCCAAAATTTTGCCGCCCTCTAAATTGTGACGTCTTGTGTTCGAGCACAGAATAGTAATTACCTAAATACGGGCCTGTATATATGCTGTACGTTATACGTTACACACACATATACACAAAATGATATGTGGACAACATATCTATAGGTGTAGGTGTGATCTGAAGAAAACTTTAAAAGAATATGATCATCGTAGCATGTCTGTGAAAATATGATTAAGATTCACTTTTTAATTTTGCTCGTCATACCTGATAAGCTTAATGGAAAACCTATTACTACTAGCAATCTAAGAGATCTAAGAAATTACATTTTTTTCACCACTAACCGGGTACTGGACACGAAATTTATTCTACCCTAAAATTCTGCAAATCAACATGAAATGTCAGAATTTTTGCAGTACGCTTTGTCTCTCCAGAAGTTGTGGGATTAGAAAGTCTACACACAATATCAGCAGTTGGCACTGAACATTTGTCTTCCTTGTCTGAGAACACAAACATGTTGCTGGTACCAGAGATGTGCGTCTACGCGTAAAAACCGATAGTTTACGCTTACGTGTCAACTATGCGTAGACAATGTAAACAACGTAGACTATGTAGAATATGTCAACAACACGTAATTTAATATGGCATCGTGGAGAATGAAGGAACTTTATTTTGTCGTTACCTTGCGAAATTGCGTACAAAATAAAATGCCTAGACCAGTGAATAGTAACTTTCGAATATTTAGTTTTGTCTTGATGAAGGAAAATGAAAAATATTATGCATTTTGTAAAATATGCAAGAAAAAATTGGCAAATACAGCAGATTCAAGACTGAAAGCCCACAGGTGAGAATTAGTTTTGTAAATTTCATTATAAAAGCAGTGCTCGAAGTGGAAAATCTAAGGAAGTGGTATGTGCAGAGCAGGGTAAACATACAGATTAGATAATTCCCTCTACTTTTTATATGTTAGTCGTTTCCCTAATCTTTCGCTGCATCGAAGCAAAACAACTGAATGAGGAAATATGAACAAACGAGCAACGAAATTCTTCCTTACATTTGATAGTGGTTGTCTACATAGTCTACACGGGAAAAGGTGTAATGTAGATTACGTATAGATTACAGTAGACAATCGCGTAGACGTAAAATTATAGTTTACGGCACATCACTGGCTGGTACTTATAAGTTTCAGAAAAGTAAAGGTAGAACAATGTTCAAATGTGCCCCCTAATTTTTGTTCAAAACTGCCCCAACCGGCATGACCAAACAGAATTTGGTAATACCCAGATAGTACAAACTATTGCGAAATACAAAGGGTAACATTAGATAAGTAAATTAATGTACTTGCTTCTGCAATGAATGGCAGATAATATCAAAACACAGGCTTTTGTCAAAAATCTTACAAAACTTCACAAAAATTCCAACTTTACACCCCACAAATGTAACAAAGCACTGGTGTTCATCAACAGTTACACTAAAATGGCAGATAACAGTTGACCGTCACGCAACGCAGTTTTGCCAAACTAAAAAATTTGAAACCACCAGAAATGCTATTATTTCTAGCCTGTTATCTTAAATGTTCAAAGGTACCCCCTGTTCAAATGTACCCCCCTCTACCCTATGTATATGAGGTGCACGTGCAAAGAAAGAGGGTCGATAATTTTTTAAAAACAAAATTATTGTGATGATATTTTTCGACGTAGTCACTATGAACCTTCCGATATTTCTGATAGCGTGGCACAAGCTTCCGTATATCCATTGTGTAAAAATCCGCCACCTGAGAGTGCAGCCAGTCTACAATTGATGTCTTAAGCACTTCACTCATTGAAACTTCGATGCAAACCACTTTTTCAGGTGCACTTAAGCACTTCACTCACAATAATAATAATAATAATAATAATAATAATAATAATAATAATAATAATAATAATAATAATAGTTTATTTCTGTGCCATGAACAGCCTAACGGCAAAAATACAGCACTTTATCAGAGAAGATAAACACATATTACATACAATGTAAGCTACATACTAAGACAATAAAACATAATGATAAAATAAAGTAAAATAACATCGGATTAATAATTCCTTGTCAAATTAACACCTTTTTTTTTTTAGTATCAAAATAGTCGTCATAAATAGTAAAAATAATATTTGTCAAGCTCTAAAATTCATGCTTTTATACTGATAAAAATAAATTAAACTAAATTAAAAGAATTGGTCAATCTTCTTAAAATTACAGATTTCGGATTCGAAGGAACTAATGTTGATATATTTCTTGTATTATACATTGGTACCCTTATACCTATATTATGCAAGCAATATTCACTATTATAGTTATTGTCTAGAAGTTTCTTAATAAAATCTCTTTCAATAAC
The DNA here is from genome assembly GCF_964235325.1 of Thermobia domestica. Classification (NCBI taxonomy): domain Eukaryota; kingdom Metazoa; phylum Arthropoda; class Insecta; order Zygentoma; family Lepismatidae; genus Thermobia; species Thermobia domestica. The sequence goes on from NC_137467.1 coordinate 19,532,577, forward strand.
TTTTCTCCTGTCGCTCAGTGCCTGCAATACCCAAATAATAATAATAATAATAATAATAATAATAATAATAATAATAATAATAATAATAATAATAATAATAATAATAATAATAATAATAATAATAATAATAATAATCGTAATCCTTACTCTTGCAGTTGAAGTTTCTCATAATCACTCCTACCCGAAGGCTTAAACAAGAAATTCTATCTCAACTCCCGTAAAAAATAATTTTGTTTAATACAGTCTGATTTTTTTCCCCTGAGAACTTCCAATCGTCTCAATTGCTTGCAGTTGAAATAGGCCAATAATGAAGAAGCGTCCTAATTTTATGTATTTTGTTGAATATTTATTTAAAAATTCAGATTTTAAAAAATATTGTTTGTTTGTTTGTTTGTTTGTTTGTGTGTGTGTGTGTGTGTGTGTGTGTGTGTTGGCGAACATTAGAGACTTACTTCTCTAGTTTGGGATTGAAATTAGTGACAGAGGGTGGATCGCTAGCTTGAACAATGCACAGCATTTTAAAAAGTCATTATGGACGAGCAGGGGTGCCCATCCCCCCCAAAGCTGATGGCGCACTCCCCCCCAAAATTAATAATCTCTTCCCTCCTCAAAACTCAAGTCCTCTAAAAAACAATTGCCCAGTGTAGCAGTAGTTTTTATAGTACTAGTAATTGTTATTTTTGTTGTTGTTTTTATTTCCTGTAGTAGTATTATAGAATGCTTGTAGTAGTAGTAGGGGCAGTAGTAATTATAAAAATGGCATTACTTTTATTAGTAGTCTTGGTAGTGTACTATGTGTGTGAATGTGTGATTACATTTTCCAGGATCTGCGAAAAACGAACAACTGCCTTGCTGGCTTCACTCTGTACAATACATGGAGCTGAATATATAGAATACTACTGGAGCGACCTCTCACGGAAAGTCTCTATTGTACACAGTGATGCCACTTTTGAGCTGGTTTTCAGTTTACCTCAGGCCCTGGAAAATGTAATCGCACAAACAGAAAACTATACAAAATATTATCATTAATTCATTTATTATACATCATGTAGCAATTGAACAGCATTACATATTAAGTGTCGTGCATGGTATAAATAAGAAATAAATAAATGCTCCCAGCAGAAAATGGGTAAATTACCTACACAAAGCGATAAACCGACCAGCCCATCCTTTCATATAGCAACTTGAGCGGTACTTCATTCATAGAATTTCTAAGTAGGGGGTAGGGGGATTCATTCTCGAGATTAAAAAAAATCGCATCGTGTTGCAATGTTATTCTGACAACAGCAAAATTACTTATTCGACATTAGAGTAAAATTCTTCCCCAATTTTTTTATTCCCCCAATTTTTTTTTTCTCGATGGCACAACTTGCGCTATTCATTCCTGCTGTGGACGGCCCTTCTTTCTTAAAACGAACCAACCTTTCCCTTCATGCGGCTACTTGCGCGGTACTTCATTCATCGAGTTTCGAAGCATGGGGTACGGGGGTTCACCCCGGAAAATTTTTGAAAATTAGCTTCTCAAAATCGTGTTTTAATGCTATTCCGACAGTAAAATTGCTAGTTCGAAAGTAGAGTAAAATCCCCCCCAAAATTTTTCTCAATGGCGCAGCTTGCGCCATACATCCCCCCTGTGGGCGGCCCTGTGGACGAGTGAATTACCTAAAGTAAAATCCTACTAAATAATTTACATAGGTGGGGCAACCCTGCTTGTTCTGTGAGTCTCTCTTCCCAGTACTGGGTCCCTGGTTGCTACGCAGGGAAGGAAGAAAAAGCCCTGTTGAAATATATTCAGCATCCACCACTAGCACGTAGCTAGGGGAAATGTAACACGACAAACATACCCTTCAGCAGTAAACACAAGAGATCATTTGAGACATTTTGCAGTTACGCCTGTCTGGCAGAGGAAGAAACTCGCTCACCTTTATCCAACGGGGAAAAATAGAAGGATATTTCGCCGTCGTAACGACCGCTCTTCTTTTGAATCGATCTACCCTCTCTACATACCAGACTCATATACGGAATAGAAATCTGCCAAAGGGAGAGGTTTGTGGTCTGTTATCCACATAGTGCTAGAATATTCACTACAAGAAATATTGATATGTTTCCTACAATACCTTAACATTTCCCTCTTGCAGATTCACAACCTATTGGTCGCGAACCACTTGGTGTCAGGGAACTCCCACTTTATACACTACAGTGGGTAATAGTTTATATTATAAATTCTCTTGCTGGGGACGGTAGTCTAGCACAGTGGTTTTCAACCGATGTATTGCGATACACTGATCAGTGCCCTAAGGTGTTTCGCGTAACTTAAGAATTTAAAAATAATGAAGAATTTTATAACAATTAGTTAAAATCGAGATAGACTGTACCATTCAACACCTCCAGCGGTAGTAATAATACTCAGTGCTATATAGAGTCATTATTATTATTACTATTATTATTATTATTATTATTATTATTATTATTATTATTATTATTATTATTATTATTATTATTATTATTATTATTATTATTATTATTATTAGGTTGAGAACCACTGGTATAGTGGTAAGAAACTCACTTCTGGTATCACGTATTCCTGGCTTGATCCTAAATAAGCTGAAGTTTGGATGAATAACATTGTGTCCATGGGTTTTCTCCCGCATAGGCCTACTTGTTCCACGAATCATTCACATTCACTATTCGTCCGTCTCGGGATTTTTTTTTTTTTTGTTTAATCAATGAACATCCGATCATGTTACTAGTAAAAGGTCCTTAAGCTTTTTCTACTAATTTTTGGCCTTTTATTTGAATTTGAGTATACTGCATCAAAAATAAATAAATAAACACCCGTCCATGACATCACGAGAAATATGATCTTTATGTTAAAGTATTTGAAGTACCATTTATAGGCCTAGCAATACTAAAACGTGCCCACGCTCCACAGTGGGCTGAAATCCCCCCCCCAAAAAAAAACCTGGTCAAAATTTGAAAACGTTAGTCAATAAGCATGATATTATGAATATATGGGTATTCGAGGTCGCTGATGGCGATTATGAGATCACAAATCAAAAAATTCAAAATGGCGAATCCAATATGGCGGATACACATTTTTTTAAAATTCTTCAAATAGGCTGAAAATTAGTTTCATCATATTTTTAAATCACTGATAACGATTATAAATAGTAAAACTAAAAGCGTTCTTCCACTGACTCACTGGGATCCCATGATTAATGTTAAGTTTACTTTAGAAAAAAAGTTTTATAAATATGTAAAAACTCCTTTCACCAAACTCTCGCAATTGTTACTAGACGAAGAATCAACCATTTTCATATATTTTCATATATTTAAAATATTTAAAATGTAATTGGCCCTAGGACCGTTCCTTGTGGCATTCACTTCGAAAGTTTCCAATTTTGGACAGTATATTTTATGTTACATAAATAGCTACAATCCTCATCAAATGATAAGTGATAATTAATAAAACTAATATTTATATAACGTTTTAAATTAGAATATTGACAAATATACTGGAAACATTATATGTAAAAAGAAATTGTTAATACATGTTAATAAAATTTGAAAAAAAAATGTAAAAATATTAAAATTATATTTAAAAATATCAAAAATCCTACACACTTCACAAACACGGCCTTTAACATCATCTTGTAAGAGAAAATCCTCGAAACGAACTTCTATGAAGCAATAAATCATTATAATAGAGAAATAAACTGTAGCTGGGTTAGAATAAACTCGTGTGCTACAAGATGGCGTTACTATCGATAGAAAACTGTCTGTATTTTATGTTCACCGAGTGATGAAGATTATCAAAACACAATATAATAATTATATATACTTAAATATGCTCGTTAAAATCTTAAAACGTTAAGATTACTTTCAAAAGAGAAGTGTAAAAATGACAAAACATCACAAATTAAAACATCACCCGTCATAATTTTCTCCTATCAAAAGTCTTATCTGACCTTGAATGACCTCTAAAAGTGTGACTATCACAATATAAGTATACATTCTTCTCATGAACTTGTAATTTTTTCCATTTCTTCTGCCATTTTCTCACAGACTCAGTCTGATGGTAATTTTAAAGGTAATGAAAATAATAAAAATAAAAACGCTTTCCAGAAGGTCTTTATATTTACAGAACTGGGAAAGTACTAGTACGTACACAAAGTGATAATGAGAATTCTGCAACCATTTTGACATCAAGAAGAAAAAATAATATCACTAATATAATGGGGGGAGGGGTGGAAGACGACTTTACAAAACCACATTCTCTTTTCTCTCCCACGACCACAGAGAAAAAAAAAGAAAGAGAAATTATATTTAAGTAAAAGACAAAAAATAAACTAGCACTAAAGGCGGTATGTAATTAACACTCAGAAATAATAATTATCATATATCTCTTCACATTAAAAATGAAAGGAAAATGCATTAAAATGCGTTTTGGTGTTGTTGGGTACATACAGTAAGCAGTGTTGCCAACAACCTCTGAAGAAAATAGGCTATATGGCCTTGAGAAGTAAGCTTTTTTTATGTGAAAAATGGTTAGATTTTGAACTGCTAATCTATAACCCACATCAAGGGCACCGATCCTGGCGGGCCGAGGGGGCCCTGCCTCGCCAAAGCTCATGTGGGCCCCCTATTGTATTTATAAGTGTACAATAATTTTTATTTGGCATAATATGAGTGCAATTTGTCTTAAAATCTTCATATAGGCCCTATATACCTTCTGCATCTGAATGGGTCCCCCCAAATTTACAGAGAAATCGGCGGCCTTGACCCACATTGTATATAACACCTTTTTTTATGTGTAGGATTATAAGTGAGTTATAGTAAAATTTGAAATATTGAACTTTATTCGCTGGAGACTAACAAGCAACATATATGACTTTAAATTACAATAAAATCCATCAACAACTCATCTGATTTGAGAAAGTCAACAGCCATATTATCAGTTAAATTGAAGTAAGTCATCATCGATGACATCGCAGCTAAGCGAAGAGCTAGAACTGGATGCACAATTGTTATATTGTGAATTGGTTGTGTTTGTGTAGACTGCCATTGTCACAATTTTCAGTAGTATTTCTTTTCGTAGGTCATATTCTTTACAAACACTTGTTATTACTCCGTACACCCACATGAATCACCATAATTGCAATATTGAGAGTTTTCAAGCTAATTAGATATCCTATTCGTTTCCTTTAAGAAACCAAAAACACTCTTTGGGGCTTAAAGATCCGAACAATTTACTAAATTTTTATTAGAAAACTTTTGATTCTTGCAATGAAATGCAAAAATTAAAATAATGAAAAAGTAGCAAATGGGGCCGTTACTCGAGTGCCATTAAAATTCTTTCTGAGTCGATAAGTGTTGTTAAGTAGTAGCTGTAAATCTGTGGGTGGGGAGAGGGAAGAAGAATGAAAAACAAGTGTTTGTTGCGTAATAAAACACCCTCTGTCTAGAGAAATCAATTAATACGACAATATATAATTACAAATACGCTGATTTTTAATAATCACACTTTATTTTTTTAAGAAAAAGTATTTTTAGAGTTAATTTAACGGCTAATGAAAATGGCAAAAGAGAATCATAAATAAGCTATATTTAAGGCTATAAGCAGAGGCAGATCTAGCCCGGGGCCGGGGCCTAGGTCCCCAGTATTTTGAGTAACAAAAATAATTGAAGCTATTACTTATATAATTTTGAAAGTTTATAGTAACTAGTACCAGTGCCTATCATAGTCTAGATTCTGGTGTCCCCCCCCCCAGTTTTTACCTTCTAGAGAAGCCTCTGGCTATATAAATATTTCGTAGATTTGTATGGCTAAATACAAGGGCGCCGATTTCTTTGTAAATTGGGGGGCATTCAGATACAGAAGGTATATATATATGAGGATTTTAAGACAAATTGCATTCAAATTATGCCAAATATTGCATATTTATAAATACAACACGGGGCCCACAAGAGCCTTGGGGGGCCCGGGGCCCCTCGGCCCCCAGGATCGGAGCCCTTGGCTAAATGCCTCTCCAAATAAGCTAGATTTAGTCAAAAATAAGCTAAATTGGCAACACTGAAAGTAAGAACAAGTTTTTTTTTTAAAAAAAAAAGCTCATGCCTTTTATATTATTTTTTAAAAACTTTTTAAATCACTTTCTCTGTTACCAAGCACAATATTAACGAAGTGAAAAGACATCTTTGTTTTAATCATTTATCACATGCTTAACGAATTACAATTTCACGCTACCCATTTCATATTATTCTCAAATGACAGTGAAAAAAGTATTTAATTCCCTTTTGGTAGATTCCCATAGCGTCAAAGATTTCTTTTATGATGTATATTTAAAAAAAAAAAAAAAAAAAAAAAAGCTATAATTAAGCGTACTTGCTTTTCTTTTCGTTATTTGCAATTGCTAACTTCATAGGATTAAAGAAATTACGAGCCTCAAAGATGGCAGAAGAGATATTTTAATTCTTAAAATGACATTTTTTAATGGGATGAAACTGCTTTAATGCACACTTAAGACAGTCTATAAACTTAAAAAATTACGTATAAAACTGAAACATTTAATTCAAAATTGCTTTGAAATACTGGAGAACGTGTTCAGTACACTGATCAACTCATCTTCTTTTTTTTTAAGTTTAAGACGCCGGCGTCAACAGGGAAAAGTGAAATGAAATATTTAAATTAAAACAGTTAAAACAGACCGGAATAATGAGAAATAAATGAAATGAAGAAAGTGGGAGAACCCTGAGAAAACTCACGCTCACGATGTTCGTCCGCCAGAAGGCTCACTTGGGGCGAGCTGGAATCGAACCGAGGATCCTATAAACGAGAGGTGAACGCTCTACCACTGAGCCACCGCGGCCCACACCGCCACGAGGGATTCTAATCATTACAGCAATCCATAATATACATTTATTTGTAAATTATACTTTATTTGAAGTTTATTTAACATTAGTAATGGAACGCAAATGTTATTCTAAATACCAATTTTTTCATTTGCTTTGCCATGTCTGTCAACGTAATTTTAAGTCGCTTCACCCGTATCATTCACACTTAGCTCCATATTCTATCATAATATGTAGGTCAAAGGACTTCTTTTTTTCTTTCTTAAAAAAAGAAATAAAGATAATAATTGTTCAGAGAGGTAGAAGAAGTTATAATGAAAAAGAGAATAAGGAATGAAGAGTTGGTAATGGAAAGATAAAGGAATACGGGGTGAAATGGGGCTCCCATTTTGCGGTTTCTGTTCAGTAGAAAATTGAATTGCGCTCTGCGTTTCCTGCATCTGACAGCCTCCATTGATATGTCTTTTAAAAGCCTCATTCTCGTCTTTTCCCCGTCAAATGTTCCATCTTCTGAAAAGGTTCACATCTTCCTGGTAATAGGTCGGCAGTCCCAAAGAACTCACAGAAACAGTAGAGAATATTTCTAAAGAGACTTTTAGTTGTGGAAAATAACCTCTTTTCGTTTAATCTCAAATGGTTAGAATAGAGCGGACGAGCTAAAAGAAAAAAAAAAAGTTTGTTTATTTTTGAGATGTTAATTCTCTGTGGACTATAAAGTGATCGTGTAGTTCACTGGTTCTCAATTGATGCGTCGCGACACATTGTGTGTTACTCAGCCCCCTAAAGTGTGTCCCGAAATTTTAGATTTTGGCTCAGTGGTAGAGCGTTCACCTCTGGTGCTTGGGGTCCCGGGTTCGATCCCAGCCCCCGCCAAGTAAACTTTGTGGTGGACAAACACCGCGCTCGTGGGTTTTCTCGGGGTTCTCCCGTTTCCTCCCACTTTCTTCATTCCACCATTTCACTCATCTCTCATCATCACCGTCTCCTTTAGGCTAACCGGCATAACTGTGGGACGAAAAACTCAAAAATTTCATTTAATTTTTTTATTGGTTCAAGCAAAAAACAAGAAAAAAAGGTTTGACTTGAACGAGAATCGAATTCCGGACCCTTTGCACTTGAGTCCCTGATTCTTCTCACTCTGCCACGCAGCCACTTGATAAGTTTGCGCATCGTATGATATATGCGACGAGTAGAAAACTTTAAGACGAATTTTCTCCGTTATTTTTGCCCATTGCGCTCTCCCAGTTTGTAATATTAACTCTTTAAATGTGCACTACCACCTCGCAAAAAATGGTCCCGAAGTTCACTTACCAAAGTGTGCCTTCTCCTTGTTAGAAATACTCATCTCAGATAAGTAAATAGAGACAAATGAAAAAGGAAGAGAAATGGAAGTTTTGAAAGTAAAATGTAGACAAATTTACCAGTGTTCAAAAGATGCTGTCTACAATGCACTGAGCAGAGTGGGTCGGTGGGTCAGAGTGGGTCGTGGATTCGAGTGGGCCATGCTGGGTCGGTGGGTCACGCTGGGTCCTGTTGACCCACTCCAGGTCCGCACGCCATCTATCAAGATGAAAGTGATACTAATGAAGTTTATCCTTATCAAGCTTTTCGTTATCATAATAACATGACGTCAGTTCACAAAACAGTTAATTAGACGTAGCCCGAAAATAATAATCAACTGTTAAGCTTTAATTGTTGTCTAATTATAACATTGTCCACAGTCAATTGATATATGACATCAAGGTTAACAAACCGATATGCTTTAAGAGTCTTCATCCCGGCGAAATTAAAATACCGCTAAGTTTTACAGTAATTATGTAATATCTTCAAATAGATAAAAGATAATTGAAATATGGAACAAGAGCGCCCTAGACAATATTATTTTACATGAGAAACCGTTATCATGACTCACTTACCTGCTTTCGATTTCGAGCTATTTTGAAAATCGGCATTTATTTTCGCGTTTCTAAACAGCTGAAAACGGAAAGCCACTAGGTTACTTGTGATAACGGTACCTCACGCAAAATAATATTGTCTAGGGCGCTCTTGTTCCATATTTTAATTATCTTTTATCTATTTGAAGATATCACATAATTACTGTAAAATTAGCGGTATTTTAATTTCGCCGGGATGAAGACTCTTAAGATAAAATTTGATGCGTAGTTTTCGAGAAAAGTCGTGGAAAAATGAATGAATTTTTATGCCACCAGGAAATAAGGATTCGTTTGTTGCCAATAATAATGGATAGTTTTTAATCTTCTGGAACAGATTGCTTAAAAAAAATACACAGTTAAGTAAGATATTGAGTCTATTTGCTTTTTTTTCTTCTAACAGTCACAAACATACTCCTAACAACAGAGCCGTGCCATGAGAGGGCGAGAATGGTGACGGCCCCGGGCGCCGAAGTAAAGGGGCGCAAAATTTGGGAAGAAAAAGGAAAGAAAACAAGGAAAGTAAAAAAAGAGAGAAAAATTGCTTCGATTATTTAGTTACCTAGGTACTTAAATCCTCTTCCTGCTTTAGAAAGTGGTCCTATAATGTTACTCATGTTACGAAAATGAACGTACACATATATAAAATGGAAGGAAAAAACTAATAAAAAAAATACTCAAAATCAAGTAAAAGCAGGGTTTATTTTTGAAATTTTTTTACGCTTCGCGCCAAACATGGTTGTGCTTCGCGGCTGCTCTTTCGACCTCCTCATAAATACAGGGGCGCCATCGTATACTCTCGCCCCGGGCGCTGTTTTTCCACGGCATGGCACTGCCTAACAATGACACACACATTTTCTAACAGTGATACTTACATACTCCTAAGTCTTAACAGTGATACGTATACACATACGTCTAATAGTGACACTTGTATATGAGATGAATGCCTTGCCATTGTATTCTCCTTCATCTCACATACAACAAAATTTATTAAATAGAAAAAGAGAATGCCTGTCTTTTACCTTATCACTGATTCTAAACTTTTATCTATTCATATGTTAATTGCCCCGCTAAATTAAAGCAATGTTTGGTCCAAAAATGGCTTTGCTGCTTACTTAAAATGTTAACGAACTAACTAAAGTAATAATGGGGATTTGGTAAAGGCATTATGTAATATCTCACATAGTTCTGTTTACAAACAACCGACATGTGCATATATTCAGCAACATCAACCATGTGCATCTTACTACGAATTACTATAGCTACAGACAACAGGAACAGCAGCAATACCACTTGTCATGTGACGATGAAGAAACAATGCGACTGCCTCACCTGGAGCATTTATACAACCGAGAGTATTTCAGCAACTTCTATCAATCTGCGGCTGGTCACCCGTTCTTTAGCTTGCTTTGGAGCTCTAGGAGAAACCTAACTCAAAGCCTCTAGTTTACTTAGGAACCGTCTGCCCTCTTAGCTTACTCGGAGCTCTGTTGGGCCTATTAACCTCATTCACCTAGCTTGCTTCTGAACTCTGTGACTCTTAACTCTTCACTGCTTTCACGGAGCATTGGGGATCCTAAAATCCATTACACCTAGCTTGCTTCGGAGTTCTGTGGATATCCTGCCCTAGACTGCTCGGGCTTTGGGTCGCCTCTCTTTACTCAGTATAGAGAATTTACATTATTGTGATTGATATTTGTAATACACTGTTTATAGTGGATTTTGTAATAAAAGTCGGTAGTGGGAAACGATTCCGGACTGTAATTTTCTCTACCTTAGCTCTACCCACACCTACACAAGCTCTACCTTTCTGTTTAGCTCTACCTTTCTTTCGATATTTTTCTCCTTCCTGGCTTTGGCGTGGAAGACCGATCCGAGTTCGATCCCAGGCGGGAGATCGTGGATTCAGATCCCAAATTAAGCTGTAGGCGAGGCCCATGTCTGATATAGCCTCGCCGCTGAATGGGACGCTAAACTCAAATCCAATCCAGTCGATATTTCTCTCTCCATATACGATATTATCAAAATTTTCAGCTCTGGCGCAAGCATTTAACTTTCAAACAAGAGTCATTTTCACCAGAGCAAATGAGTAGTGTATATTTTGATCGGGTTGATCGTATCGTAAAATGTTAAACAAAATAATTTAAACAGAGAATTAAACTAAAGTATATCAATAAAAAATACAACAATAACAAATTAGACTGTATTGCTTATTACTCTTGTGAAGCACTAGAACCAAGTTGCGGTCCACATTTCCCGTTGAAATCGTATTATCATCGAATGTAATATCCCAGAGCTACAGGGAAAGGGGTCGAGGTACATTTTGCCACCCTATTGGCACAAGGAGTCATGCAGGAAATCCTAAAATGGACAAGAATTAAACTGTATAAATCCTCACATGCACAAGTGCTAAAAGTGATCAACATACCGTACAGTATCTCCGAAAAGTCCCCATACTCTTAAGTTTCAATAGCACAAAGAACAAAGAATAATTTTAGTTGTTGTATTGGTAACACTGTTTTCATGGTCACAGACAGCAATTTCTGGTATCCCTGCTTTCCAGCACTGTCTGGTATTCCTGCCTGATTTCCTTAATAAACAATTTCCAGGTCGATGGATTGAGAGTGTCTCTCCAACATCTCCCTCTCCATTTTAATGGTTCTCACGAAGCCCGGATCTTACAACACCAGACAACACATTGTGAGAAAAAATCAAATCACATGTCTTTCATCGTCGATAGAGGATAGACAAAGGATTGCACGAAAAAATGGAGTGAATATGTCTAAGTCATCAGATGCTCTGCAACATGTCAAGGGGGAAATGGAGATGCATACATTTATGCGTATAGCACGATAGAGTACATACTGATCCACTGGATACATAGGTTATGTAGACAATATCAACTATAGCATGTACTAGATAAATTCATGTTATTCCTCCAGAAGTCGTTGTAAGGTCTCGGCTTCATTGGGTCATTCTGAACTGTGTAACTGCAACCATTCGCATTAGGCATAGTTTCATAAGTAAAACGCTTCACGTGGCCTTGTACGCAGTGATACCAACCTGGCAGTGCTTAAAAGCAAGGATACTATAAAGTGCTGTCTATGACCGTAAAGGCAGTGTTACCAGAATCACAACTAAAAGTACGCTCACATTGCTCTCTGTGATTCTTAAACCTGGGGAATTCTGGGACACTCTGTATAGAAGTCCTAAAACTTGTCTATCATGGTTCTAAAATACACATCCTAAAGCCTACAAGTCCTAAAAGAAAGAAAAAAATAATTCTTAAGAAAATACAGGTTCTCCAGAAGTCCTTAAATATATCTTCCTGCAGAAGTTCTAAACTGGACAAGACCCATATTTCAGCACTTGTACTGAAATTTTTAGGACTTGTGGACTTTAGGATTTAACCATTTTAGGTCTTAAGGACGATACACTAGATGCACATGGATATATTTATACAGCGTTTTCTCTCTGGAATGTGCAATTGGCTACGAACATTCATTAAAATGACAAAATGCCTTTCATTTTCTTCGTCGTAAGGTTCAATTGACCGAAAACGTATCTGGATTTTTTTTTAATTTTTACAACCTTCAGGCAGTTTCTTTGTAGATCTGTTTGTTATCGTTTCTGTATATATATGTAACATATGTAATATGTTGACGGAAAAGTGAGATTTACTACGTATTTTTTGGTATAGCAAGGCTCCTGTGGTGTGTTTCACATAACAAACACAAGATGGAGCTTCCGTATTGGATGAAAGCCATCAACGATTATGGAACGAACGGCCTTGCATTTTACGACACACTACATCAAAAACATCACACACTTCTCCATTTTTATTTTACTTTTATTATGTTTGCAGAATCACCTACTTTTATGAGCTATTCCCCACCCTATACCAACGTTTCTCTTTGCTTTTGAATTTCCTTTCAAAAGTGCTACAGCTGTGTTTGAGAGGAAAAAAATCACTATATATAAAGGGTGGAACATCAGTCAGTGTCCCGTAGAAGAGAACAAAATTATGATAATAATACGAGGGTAGATTGGGAAGTTCGTGGACTGGCTAGGAAAGAAGCAATTATTTTATGTTTGTACACATTAGCTGTGTGGCTTTATCTTTTGGTAGTCACTGTGTAAATGCTGCTCTTTCTTTGTGAATTACCAAATTGTACTTGAGGGATTTAGGATTTAGATTTCTGGGCTTTCGGCATCTAAGGCCATTTAGTCCGTCACATTTGAGGAATGACGTCTCTCGGTGAGCACACTATCCGGGGAAAGGGAAGGAAGAAAGGATTGGGGAAGGAAGGAAGTGGTCTGGAACCTATAAGTTAGATACAACCCCACCATTTGGCTAGTGTGAATGAGGAAAACCCAGGAAAACCTCATTCAGGGTTACTGGCTTGATAAAGCGTTTTGCACTTTTTCGACCGAGTGCCCCTTCCTGGAATCGAACTCGGGACCGCTCCCACCCAAGGCGGGAGCGTTAGCGACTAGGCTACGCGAGGCCATAAAATTGTACTTGTAAATTTCCTAAATAGCTGCTCATATATTCTTAATCCAAAATACCCTTTTCCCAACAACTTTCCTTCGTCTTCAAAATATCTATTTCTCTCTTATTCTCAGTTAAGGTTTTATATCTTCAGATGCAGACCTATTTCACAGAGTTTTCCTATCAGTAATTGTTTTGCAATATGATCATTTTAAAGCAAAAATTGATGATGGGAAAATGCCTCTCCCTCCCAAGAGTTTGAGAAACGCTATACTTTAATCGATTGTCTATTAATATACTAGTACAAAACGTGAAATCTAATGTCGGTGGTGCTTCCCCCCCCCCTTCCCCGCCCGACAAGCGAAGTCTGAAATGACGCTTCTGCGGATGAATCAAATATTCTAAGATTTTGAATTATTTTGTAGTTAACTAACTAACAAACTTTTATGGCCTATGGAACCCGATCATATGAAATTTTCTGAAAAAGTGCGCATCAGAATTTATCTTCAAGTATGATAGTTTTGTTCAGTACGATATGATCTATCGATTCATATGTGTCTCGTCTTTGGACGATCTTACATTTAAAGGTAAAAGTACAGGGTGGTTCAAAACAACACCGACAACGTTTGGCGATTCCTGACACCAAGGTAAGACGAAAAGTATAGGCCAACCTGGGTGCACAAATGCTTCTTTTCGGAATTATAGGCTGTCGAAAACACGAGAAAATGAAATGTAAAGCTCCATAGCTCCAAAAATATGGGATCTACCGTAATCGGGTCAATACTTCACTTAGGAACTAACATATGCAATATCCAAAAATACATGTTTCAGAATCCTAAGGTACTAACGCAACAATTTTTATAAAGGTATTTGGCTACGGAAGTACTCACCAACTGCCTGTATCAAAATTGTTGCGGAAGTACCGCAGGATTCTGAAACATGGATATTTGAATAGTGCACATACAAGTTCCTAAATAAAGTCTTGACCCGACTATGGTAGGTTCCATAGTGTTGGAGCTATGGACCTTTAAAATTCATGTTTTCATGTCTTCGGCAACCTATAACTTCGAAAGGAAGAATTTGTGCACCCAGGTTGGTCTATTCTTTTCGTCTTATCTTGGTGCCAGGAATCAGCTCCCAAACGTTGTCGGTGTTATTTTGAAACACCCTGTATAAAATGAAGTTCAAGCGCTAACCATAATTTCGGGCTTTATTTAATTAACCTCACTGTATACTCGATCCTCCTATTAGTGTAATAATGAAAAGCTTAATTAGTGTTGGCCCAGGGCCGGATTTAGGGGGGTACACCGGCGCACGTGCATCCCCCTTCGTTATAAATATACACTATCTAAAATAAGAAGCTAGCAGTAAAAAATAGCGACACCTTCCGAAACTTCCTGCCATTATTTTTCCGTTTGGTGCTTACGAGCAAGTAAAGCTTTATAAAACCAATAATTTAAGTCGTTTTTTGAAAGTTGAAAGAAGAGGATTCAGCAAGCAAAACAATATAACATTTGTCAAGTAGGGAAGATAACAGGAGCCAGGAGAGAAGAACATTTTTTTCCTGCATATCACTTGCGACCCTTTTTAAAATACCTTTGGCGTGGGAGACCCGGGTTCGATTCCCGGCGGGAGCTCATGTGGTTCGGATTCCACGTTAATCAGTAGGTCCACGTCTCATATAGCCTCGCTGCTGAAAGGGACGCTAAACTAAAATCAACTCAACTCAACCTTTTTAAAATACTCCCACTCCCCTGCTCTATGCATCAGCGTTGTCAAGGATAAAGCATGTTGCAACATATCACTTTGAAGAATTTCAGTGTGATTGGTTATTTTGGTAATCATTGGTGCACCCCCCGCTCAGAAAATCCTGGATCCGACCCTGTGTAGGCCTATACTTCAATATCAACTTCATCTCAGTGACATAATTATTCTACATCATAATTTTTTATGTTTACAAACAAGAATAGTTTTTACATATTGGACATATTGTAACAAAACTTTGCAGACATACTAATATATATATCTTGTATTGCAGGTTTGCTTCTGATTTCTGCCACGAGATCGCGGCAGTGAGCATTTATTCAAGATGGTGACAGGCGCAGAGAAAGCTTATGTTGTGCTAGAGTTTCATTCACACCAGTCTGTCCTAACACTGCAACGACACTTCCGAACGAAGTTCAACAAAGATCCATCAACTCCTAAATCCATTCGGCGATGGCACGCACAGTTTATAGCTTCAGGATGCCTCTGTAAGGGGAAATCAACTTGTCGGCCAACAGTGACTGAAGAAACTGTCGTGATGGGGATGATAATCAGCAATTCCTGTCATGGCCTCTACGCTCTCCGGACCTAACCCCTATGAGACTTTTTTTGATGTAGAGTTATGTAAAAGAAACGGTGTTTACACCTTCTCTACGAACAAACCTAGCAGAACTGAGACCTCGTATCATCCGTGTTTTCCAAGTGATTAATAATGGCATATGCTTCACCGAGTATGGGAAGAACTTGATTATTTATCGCCTTGAAATTTGCAGAATTACTAGGGGGCATATATAGAGCATTTGTAATGTCACTAAAAAAGTTTTTAAGATAGTTTTTCAATATGTCTGCAAAGTTTTGTGACAATATCTCCAACAATAAAACTACAGTTA